>NW_027632595.1:4260341-4453116 GCF_902686455.1 Sciurus vulgaris | reverse complement strand
ATAATGCGTGTCACAAGGAACAGTGTGGGAGTGTGGGTATTATGTGAGTCTCAGAGGAGAGGCCAAATTGAGAATGTTATTTGAGTATTTGAGGTCATATTCATATTATTAAATAAATGTAAGGGTACAAAATGGGATATTACATCAGTGTCATAGGACACAGCAAGGATAGTAAATGAGTGTTCAGTGTCACAGTGAGTACATTTGTTAGTTGAAGAGGTCATGCTAAATTATTATGTAATGTCAGAACCCAGTGAGTTATTCTAATAGTTTCAGGGGCCACTGTTATGCAATTATGTGAGTGTCAGAGACCAGAATGAGGGATTTATGTGAGTGCCAGGAGCAACAGTGAGGACTTCAATGCAGTGTCAGATGCCCCAGGTAGGATATTTTGTGCCAGGGGGTGCTGTGAATGTATTGTGTCCATGTCTCAGATCACTCTGAGATAATTATATGAACATCAGAAGTCACAGTAAGGATATGATATCAATTAAAGGACACATTGAGGGTATCAGGTTTGTGTCTCAGGTCACACTAAAGAAATAATATGAGTGAGACATGTCACTGTGATGGTATTATGTCAGTGTCAGGGATCAGAATGAAGGTGTTACATGAATGTCAGAGAACACAGTAGGGTATTATGTAAGTGTCAGCAGGCAAGTGAAGATATTATATGAATGGCATAGGATAAAATGAGGATATTATATGAGTGTCACTGGCCACAGTATTTGAGATCAAGCTGACTATCCTGTGTTCATGTCAGAGGCCACAGTGAGGATATTTTTCAGGTGACAGAGGCAATGTGACAATAATATATGAGTGCCTGAGGCTATAGTGAGAATTTTTTTGTTGTTGTTATCAGAGTCTGCAGCAAGGGTGTTATGTGAGTGACAAAAGAACAGTAAGGATATTATGTCAGTATCAGAGGACAAGCAAGGATATTATGCAAAAGCCAGAGGCCACCTGAAGGTATTAAGGGAGTGTTTGAGTCACAGTGTGTAAATTATATAATTTCAGAGGTCTGGTAAAAATATTGTGAGACTGCAAATTGAGGATATTTTGTAATTGCCAGAGGGCAAAATGAAGGTATTTTGTGTTGGACAATAGAAACAGTGAAGGTATTAATTAGCTGAGTGTCATAAGCCCCAATGAGAATATTCTGAGTGTCAGAGGCCGCATTTTTTGTCTTATGTGTCAGAGAGCATATGCAGGTGTTATATTAGTATCTGAGGTCACACTGAGGGTATTATATGAGTGTGAGAAATCAGCGAGTGCATTTTTTGAGGATCAGAGATCACATTAGGGTATTTTGTCAGTGACAATGGTTATACTTAGGGTATTATTTGAGTGCCTGAGGTCACACAGAGGGTATTATGTGAGTGTGGTCATACTGAGATAATTATGTGTCAGAGGTAACAGAGTATAATATGTGAGAATCAGAGGTCACTGTGAGAATATTATGTCAGTGTCAGAGGCCAAGTTGCTGAGGGGTTCAGTCAGCAGGAAGAGAGGATATTTTGTGTTTTTCAAATCACTTTGATGGTTTTATATCAGAAGTTCCAGTATGGTAATATGTGAGTGTCAGAGATAACAGTGATCAAATTGTATGAGAGTAAGAGGACACAGTGATTTTATTATGTGAGTATAAAATTCAGAATGATATGTCAGTGTCAGATGGCAAGTGAAGATATTATATTAGTGTCATAGGCCACATTTAAGGTATTATGTAAGATTGAAAGACCTGAGTATAATCTGTGTGTAGGAAGCAACAATTCTGGTATTATGTGTGTCTGAGGTCACAACAGGGATATAATGTGTCAGTGGTAACAATAAAGAAATTATATAAGTGTCACAGACTGATTGAGGACATTCTGTGTCACAGGCCACAGCATGGTATTATATCAGTGTTTGATGTCACACTGAGTATATTATGTGATGAACTTATGTAACAGTGAGTATAATATGTGAAAGACATTTTGTAAATGAGAAGATATTTTTTAAATGTCAGAGGGCACAGTGAGGAAAAATTTTCAATCTCAGGGGTTATCCTGAATAAATATATTAATATATGTGAACATTGTAAGTATATTTGAGAGCATCAGATGCCATAGTGAACATATTTTGTGAATGGCAGGGACCATAATGATATATGACTCTCAATGTCACAGTGATAATATTGTATGAATTTCAACGTAAGAGAGAATATTTTGTGAGATTCAGAGGCCAAGTGAGGGTATAATGTGAATGTCAGATATCACATTGAGCATAATATGTGAGAGTGAGAGGCCCAAGTGATGACATTAGTTGAGTGTCAGGAGTCAGTGAAAATGCTATGTGTGATAGGCCATGGTGAGGGTGTTATGTGAGTGCCAAAGGCCAAGTAAGAATATTATGTGAATGTCAGGGGCAACAGTAATGTAGAATAGCAGTGTAAGAGGTCACAGTGAGGGTATTATGTGAGTGTAAGTGATTATATGAATGCATTATGTGAGTGAACCAAGCCATGTCAGGATATTATGTGAGTGTCAAAGGCCACATTGCTCCATTTTGGAAATTGAAAACATGTTTACCTTGAAAGATTGACTAGGAAGTTTAATGCACATACCATGGATTTCATGGATGCCCAGTACACAGCTGTCTTGTCCATGATGATAAGAAAAATGGATGTGTGGTAAGAAGAAATAGAGCCAAGAGGTACAACAGAAAATGCAACATGTTGGCACCAGGAGCCACACATTCCCCCATGAAGTGTAAGCTAATGGTTGCCAGGCATGGTCTTCAGGTCTTGATATGAGAAATGGGCCACTTCCCTAGTTAAGACCATTTTCCAAAAGACCATTTTCCTTGCTAAGCCAAACTTAGACTGGTAAGCAATAAGCCCAAAGACCTTCCAGCCATGGGGCATGCCATGTCCCTCTGGAAGTCACAACTTGAGGTCAGTACACCCTTGGCTAATTGAGATTTAATTTTGCAGCCATTTCTTCTGGGCACATTGGGCTAGGTGGTGAGTTGAAGGCTAGCACAGACTCTTGGCCATGTCTGACATGGTCCACAGTCTCCTACGATTTTCTAGCCAGTGCAAATACAAACCTTAACAAGAAGTAATGACATTAAGGGGACCAGGGCTCTAGTTTCATCCTAGTGGTAACAAGAAGCATATCAACAAATCAACTTCAACAGTGCTGATGAAGGAACTTCCTTGTGGAGTGCTGCTGAGAGGGTTCATGCAGCAGGGAAAGAGAGAAAAAGACTCACAGAACTGCAGCAGTGGCTGACAGCATAGTCTGGCACCCTTGAATTCCCTTAGAATGCTAGAGGACCAGCCAGAAGCAAAAGATTTACTTGTGAATATTCACCCTGGATGGTAAAATCCCTGAGATGAGGGTCAGGTTCAAAGCCCAGACAACACTGTCACATTCAGTCCCATGGAAATGCTCATTTTAATTCTGGATATTTAAGGTAAAACCCTCAAGATGACTTGGATTCTGCAATATCCAGTGCCATTATTCTTGGCATGGCACCTTCCATGGGGTAGGTCAGGTTAGGCACACCTAGATGAGCTTCTTGACATAAGTTACCAGTGGCAGCTGTGTAGGGTTTGCAAGAGAGAGTTGGGTGTCCCAGGCAGCTCTGAGGCTATAAGTGAGGATAGTGAGTCTAATCAGGTCACATATCTCTATATTTCTGCACACTAACCCACAAGTTTACTAGCAGCACTATAGTTGAATATGTTTGAGACCTTTTGCTCAACAAGTACATTATCAGAAGGCACAGTAGTACTCTCATCATACATGCAATTTTCAATTTTTTTATACATTTGAGTATTTTCTGAGATTCTTAAAGAACCATATGTTTAACTATTATTCTTAAGTCTGCATAAGAGTTGTGCAACAAATTTCCAATTGATTCTGCCATATTGCTCCTCTTGAATATTTATGTTCCTCTAGTTTTTAGCTAGTTTGAAAATAATCTGTAAAAATTAAAGATCTTACCCCAAATATAAATCCAGTGTGAGTGTGAAGGATTTTTGGTTGGGGAAGGAATTCTGTTGTCTCCCATTCCTTTCCAACAAGACCTTGGTATCTTGTTTCCTTGGCACAAGCTTGGCCCTTGTATTGTTCAGACCTTTGCCCCTTAGACTGTGTCACTTGCCCGTACTCAAATCTCTTCCTGGTGAAGTTGTGCTGAATCTTGGATGGTGGGAAGCAGCCTCCCCTCTTGGTTATCCCACACCAACTCTGTGAGAGGACCCAGCGATAGCCAGACTAAAGCTCAGTTGTAAAATAGGACTGAGCAAGAGGTAGTGGAGTGGCTGACTGTGAGAAAAAAGGGCACAGGCCACAGCCTGACTATTTAAAGACACAATGACTCCATAGTGCTAAGGAAGATAAAATTTAGTCCATGTGCAGCATCTGGTTTAAGCAGTCACTTAAAACCTTTCCCATTCACAGGATGGAAAGTCTAGGTGTTTTCCGGAGGAGGGTGGGGTGGGGTTGGGCTTTTTAGATATTTTTAGGTGACCCAAGCCTGTGATTTCTATTTCTATAGAATCATTAGAGTCTAGCATATCACATGGTTAACCACCCAGGTGAGAGAATATCATTGTGACTGCATTGTCATATTACACAAACTAGATTTTTCTAGAGTGAAGGGTTAATAATCTGTCCATTGGGTAAAAGCCCAATGTAATTTGTGGTGGAAATTTTTTCAGTTGAATAAATGATAAACATGTGCCAGGAGTCAGAGTACATTGATTCAAAATAGCTGTGCCCCAGCTGGTTGTGCAATATGGGGACACAAAAGTCCTCAGTGCTGGCTTGCTTCTCTGTACACTGAGACTATTTTCATGCATGCTCTCACAGGCCTTTTTTCCTTTGGTGGCTCCTCTGTTTTTCCATGGAGATTGGTCTCTGGCAGACATTTTAGAAGCAGATGGACAGAACAGTGGGAAAAGATGTGACTGCTGAGCCTAGTACTGCCAGATTTCCTAGGGACAATGTGCAAACATGGTTTCTTCTTCTTAGAGCTCTTAGCAAGAAATAAACAGAATAATTAAATTGTGAATTATGACATGACTCAATAGTCAGAAAAGAAGGTGCTGGAAAGAACCATGGCTGCTGAATTAGATCACATGGGTATGTGTTTTGAAACTAAGGATGCAGTGACCAGAACCAGGAACCTGGTTTTGAAGTGTGTGAGCTTGACATCACTTGGGGTAGGATATCTTCCTGGCCTCCTGGCTGAGAGAAGTAGGGACTTCCCTCACCTTGCACTCAGAGTAAAATGGAGATTAAAGGAGTGCCTGGATGACTGCATGTGGCACAAGAGCACAGTGGTCATTTGTGTTCTGGTGTGACCCAGTAGCTCCAATTCTCCAAGCTCAGTCTGAAGACCCTGCCTCAGATGAATGATTTTGAATGTTGCATATCTGACTAGTAATTAATTGTAGTTCTATGGGATTTTGGAGTTAATTTTTATTTGGGGCAAATGGTACTCATTTTTATTAAAAATTGTCATAAACTACTGAGGTTTTAAATTCATTTTTGTAGGTAAAACAGGCAAGGTGATTTAAGAAAAATAGGTAAGCAAAAAATAATTCAAGTGCAAAAATTACAACAGCAATGTGGAAATTAATATTTGTGGAAACAACTAGAAGATGTGAGCAGACAGGAAGTCTTCCAAACTCAGCAACAAACTGCCTGATGTGGGGCCTCCATGAGGTGCTATCAGGGAGTTTTCATCCATTCTGATTCCCCTCTTCCTTCTCAAGATACATGATAATATTTCTATAACACAGGGAGACTATTAGTGAACTGTAGACAAAGAATGATTTAAAACACACCTTTGGAGACTGGATTTATTTTTATGTTCTGATCTTTCCACTTTCAAGGCCAGTGGCCTTGAGAAGGAAGTTTAACACCCTCTGAGCCCTGATCTCCTCATCTCTGAAGTGGGGATGTTCTGATACCTGGGTTCTTCAACAGTGCCATAGCTGACATAGAGGCTTCCCAGCTCTGTGGTGTAGTCAGCTATTCCCTGTAGATCAGAGGGGAGTGTGGAAAGTGGTGGCAGAGAATGGGAGAGCAGTGATTGAGACTGGGTGTCTCTGATGACCTCATGGTTGTGGCATGCTTGGATGTTCAGCAGCTGCTGTGGCAATGCCCTGCATGAGAAGGATCTATGTAAAATCCTATCAACTTGCTTCTTGATCTCAGGCTTTTACTCCTGGGAAGGAAGAAATTTTTATGCTAGACAATGACAATATTTCACCAGCTCCACTTCTCATGTGTCTGCACACTGTGGAGTAAGTTTTAACAATGGACTTTCTTGAGAGATCCACAAAGCTTCTAACATTAAACTTTGCCACTGTGGGTTGCAACTGTGGAAAAGCTACGCAGATGTCCTAATTTCTGTGACTTTCCTGAATACAGATAATAATGATTTCATAGTCTTTAACATGATAATGGGACATATATAAATAAGAATTACTTGTATAACTCTTCAGAGATCCATTTCCATCAAAGAATAGAGCTCCACCTGATCCCAGTGCAATCTTAAAAATCTGTGTGAATCTTCATTTTATAATCCCCTTTTGCCTCTCACTGAAACTGAAAGTTTGGGCACACTGTTCACAGCAAGGGAATCTGGAGTGATTTTATCTGTCTCCAGTGTATGTTTTTTCTTCTTCCAGAAGTAACTTCTAATTTTTCCTGTGATCCTTCCTCTGCATTTCACCATATGTGGGGCAAGGTGGGAAGATAACCAAGACTGAGAAAGCAGAGCATGGAAACCCCCTGAAAAAGGAAACACAGCCTGCCATGTTGGCTTGAACAGGTCCAGACAGACTGTTTCAGAGATCCACAAATGACTGGTAGGAGATGAGCAAGGAAAGCTTAGTGACATCTTGTGGCTACAGGGGAGGCCAGAAAGCGGGATGGAAAGTAAGAATAAAAGACAAAAAAAAAAAAAAAAAAAAAAAAAAAGGCATCACTGAAACCAGCTGTGCCTGCAGTCAGAACTACCTCCAGGGTTTTCACTTGTAAAAGAAAACACTGCCCCCACCTTTGTCTATGTTTGAGTTGATTTTCTTTCACTTGAAAACAAGTGTGCTTACTGACCTACTGTTTTTCTCAATTCCCTTTCATTTGTAGTAATAAAGGAACAAGAGAATGGTAACAAGGAACAAAAGAAGCTTAAGTATCCAAAAAAAATTCAATTACCTAATTAACAAATAGGCAAGTGCACTAAACAGACACTGCTCAAAAGAAGAAATATAAAGGGCAAAAAATATATATGGAAAAATGTTCAACATCATTACTAATTAGGAAAATGTAAATCAAAACTACACTGATTTTGTTGAGAATTTTTGCGTCGATGTTCATTAAGGATATTGGTCTGAAATTTTCTTTCCTTGATGAGTCTCTGTCTGGTTTAGGTATCAGTGTGATATTGGCTTCATAGAATGAGTTTGGGAGGGTTCCCTCCTCTTCTATTTTATGGAATACTTTGAGAAGTATTGGAATGAGCTCTTCCTTAAAGGTTTTGTAGAACTCGGCTGAGAACCCATCTGGTCCCAGACTTTTCTTTGTTGGTAGGCTTTTGATGACTTCTTCTATTTCAGTACTTGAAATTGGTCTATTTAAATTGTTTATGTCCTCCTCATTCAGTTTAGGCAATTCATATGTCTCTAGAAACCTGTTGATGTCTTCGAAATTTTCTATTTTGTTGGAGTATAGATTTTCAAAATAGCTTCTAATTATGTTTTGTATTTCCATCCTGTCTGTTGTGATATTTCCTTGTTCATTCCGAATTTTAGTGATTTGGGTTTTCTCTCGTCTTCTCCTTGTTAGTGTGGCTAAAGGTTTATCAATTTTGTTTATTTTTTCGAAGAACCAACTATTTATTTTGTCAATTTTTTGTATTGTTTCTTTTGTTTCAATTTCATTGATTTCAGCTCTGAGTTTAACTATTTCCTGTCTTCTACTACTTTTGGTGCTGTTCTGTTCTTCTTTTTCTAGGGTTTTGAGCTGTAGTGTTAGGTTGTTTATTTGTTGAGTTTTACTTCTTTTATTAAAGGCGCTCCATGAAATAAATTTCCCTCTAAGTACTGCTTTCATAGTGTCTCAGAGCAAATCGCATACAAAAACATATTAAAAAGATAGTGCACCATGATCAAGTGGGTTTCATCCCAGGGATGCAAGGTTGGTTCAACATCAGGAAATCAATAAACGTAATTCACCATATTAATAGACTTAAAGTCAAGAATCACATGATTATTTCAATAGATGCAGAAAAAGCATTTGATAAAATACAGCACCCCTTCATGCTCAAAACACTAGAAAAAATAGGGATAGTGGGAACATTCCTTAACATTGTAAAGGCCATTTATGCTAAGCCCATGGCTAATATCATTCTAAATGGTGAAAAACTGAAAGCATTCCCCCTAAAAACTGGAACAAGGCAGGGATGCCCTCTTTCACCACTTCTATTCAACATCGTTCTTGAGACTCTGGCCAGAGCAATTAGACAAACCAAAGAAATTAAAGGGATACGAATTGGAAAAGAAGAACTCAAACTATCCCTGTTCGCTGATGACATGATTATATATTTAGAGGAACCTGGAAATTCCATCAGAAAACTCTTAGAACTCATAAGTGATTTCAGTAAGGTAGCAGGTTACAAGATCAATGCCCATAAATCCAACGCATTTTTATACATAAGTGAGGAATCTTCAGAAAGAGAAATTAGGAAAACTACCCCATTCACAATAGCCTCGAAAAAAATAAAATACTTGGGAATCAATCTCACAAAAGAGGTGAAATACCTCTACAATGAGAACTATACAACACTAAAGAAAGAAATTAAAGAACACCTTAGAAGATGGAAAGATCTTCCATGTTCTTGGATAGGAAGAATTAATATTGTCAAAATGGCCATACTACGTAAAGTGCTATGCAAATTCAATGCAATTCCAATTAAAATCCCAATTGTGTACCTTATAGAAATAGAGCAAGCAACTATGAAATTCATCTGGAAGAATAAGAAACCCAGAATAGCTAAAGCAATCCTTAGCAGGAAGAGTGAAACAGGGGGTTTTGCAATACCAGATCTTCAACTCTACTACAAAGCAATAGTAACAAAAACGGCATGGTATTGGTACCAAAATAGAAAGGTAGATCAGTGGTACAGAATAGAGGACACGGACACAAACCCAAATAAATACAATTTTCTCATACTAGACAAAGGTGCCAAAAATATGCAATGGAGAAAAGATAGCCTCTTCAACAAATGGTGCTGGGAGAATTGGAAATCCATATGCAACAGAATGAAACTAAACCCATATCTCTCACCATGCACGAAACTAAACTCAAAATGGATTAAGGCCCTCGGAATCAGACCAGAGACCCTGCAGATTATAGAAGAAAAAGTAGGTCCAAATCTTCACCTTGTTGGTCTAGGAGCAGACTTCCTTAACAGGACTCCCATAGCACAAGAAATAAAAGCTAGAATCAACCACTGGGATAGATTCAAACTAAAAAGCTTTCTCTCAGCAAAGGAAACTATCAGCAATGCGAAGAAAGAGCCTACAGAGTGGGAGAATATCTTTGCCAATCATACTTCAGATAGAGCACTAATCTCCAGAATCTATAAAGAACTCAAAAAACTCTACTCCAAGAATTCAAATAGTCCAGTCAACAAATGGGCTAAGGAAATGAATAGACACTTCACAGAAGAAGATCTACAAGCAATCAACAAACATATGGAAAAATGTTCAACATCTCTAGTAATAAGAGAAATGCAAATCAAAACCACCCTAAGATTCCATCTCACCCCAATTAGAATGGCGATTATCAAGAATACGAGCAACAACAGGTGTTGGCGAGGATGTGGGGAGAAAGGTACACTCATACACTGCTGGTGGGGCTGCAAATTAGTGCAGCCACTCTGGAAAGCAGTGTGGAGATTCCTTAGAAAACTTGGAATGGAACCACCATTTGACCCAGCTATCCCACTCCTTGGCCTATACCCAAAGGACTTAAAATCTGCATACTACAGAGATACAGCCACATCAATGTTCATAGCTGCTCAATTCACAATAGCCAGACTGTGGAACCAACCTAGATGCCCTTCAATTGATGAGTGGATAAAGAAACTGTGGTATATATATACAATGGAATATTACTCAGCCATAAAGAATGATAAAATTATGACATTTGCAGGCAAATGGATGAAATTGGAGAATATCATGCTAAGTGAGAGAGGCCGATCTCAAAAAGCCAAAGGACGAATGATATCGCTGATAAGTGGAGGATGACACATAATGGGGGGGAGGGAAGGGTTAGAGTTAGGATTAGGGAGGGGGGCAAGTATGGAGGAAGGAACTACTCTATAGAGGGTAAAGAGGGGTGGGAGGGGTGGGGGGAAGGGAAAAAATAACAGAATGAATCAAACAACATTGCTCTATGTAAATTTATGATTACACAAATGGTATGCCTTTACGCCATGTACAAACAGAGAAACAACATGTATCCCATTTGTTTACAATAAAAAAAAAAAACAAAAAAAAACTACACTGATATTTCATCTCACATCAGTCAGAATGGCATTCATCAAGAACACAAATAATAGATGCTGGAGAGAATATGAAGTAAAAGGAAAATTCTTACACTAATAGGACAGAAAATTAATGTAAGTATAATGGAAATCCGTATCGAGGCTCCTCAAAAGACTAGGCATGGAATGACCATATGACCCAGTTATACCACTCTTTGGTATTTATCTTGAAGAATTAGAGTCATCATACTACAGGGATACATGCTTATCCATATTTATAGGGGCACAATTCACCATTGCTAAACTATGGAACTGGCCTATGTGTCCATCAATTGATGAATGGATAAAGAAAATGTGGTACAGATACACAATTGATTTTTATTCAGCCATAAAGAAAAATGAAATTGTGTCCTTTGCAGGAAAATGCATGTAACTAGAGAAAACCACCTTAAGTGAAATAAGTCAAACTGAAAAGGTTGAAGGATATATGTCTCCCTAGGGAAGCTAGAGAGAGGAAAAAAGAAAAACAAACCTGGGGGTGGATCTCCTAAAAATCAAAGGGAGATCAGTTAAAAAAATGGAACCAAGGGGTGGGGAGGGAGGGGGGAAGAACTAGGAAACCATATTGGTTAAATAATATTGTTTGAGTGTGCATGTACAAATATGTACCAAATCTGAGCACTATGTACAACTATAAAACACTAATAAAAATGTGGGGAAAAGAAATTCAATCCATAGAAGTCTTGAGAATGACCCAATTCTGGCCACGTTTTGGACCACAATTTTCAAGAGTCCTAGAGACTTGTTTCTGTCTTCACATGCCCTTCCCTATGCAAAGAAGGTTAAAATTTACATTGCTCTAGTGGCTTCTATGAAGATGAATATAAACCAGGACATATTAAATTCATTTATTTTTCTTTAGATTTTAAAATAAAACATTTCTATGGGATGTATGCACTGTGCCTATTTTGTCCAATGGAAAAATTGATTCTGAAAGTCCTTGCTTTTATTCTGTATTATATGTAGCAGTTTCTCGGTAGGCTTGTTTGTAAACAACTATTTTTTCTATTTTCAAGAAAATTATATTTTAATAAATCTACAATGCATATTAAGAACTACATCAACTGAGGCATCCACTGTGTGGAGGAGAAAGACAGTCCTGGTGTTCAGCTCTATATTATACTTTCTCCCTTTGAGTTTTCCTGGAGAGATGGAATAGCCAGAAAGCTTGACAAAGTAGCTGAAATAATATCAATGTAGATCTTGAGAACTCTCTAAAATATTTAGTGCTTACAGGACTGGTGACTTCTGAGAAACTGATGCAGTGCAAAGATCTACCTTCAAATTCTGATTCTTGCCATCAAATTAGAAAGATTTCAGTCATGTCACTCAAAGTAACAGACCTGAGTTTATTGAAGTGATAGTACAAGGGAAAGGGGACACTCCCAAAAGAGCAAATTATCTCAGAGAGGAGAGACAAGTTTTCCTCTCCTGCACTCTAGTTTTATTGGAGGATCTCAGGGAAGTTTCAAGAGAGTCCTGCCTAGGTCTGCATTTGACTTTTGATTGACAGCTGGATGACATCAGACTGTCATGACCACACTGCCAATGACAAGTTTAGGTCACCTTGGCCAAATCTGTTTCTAATTGGATTCTTAACCATAAATTCTGATAGATTATCTTTATCACCCCTAGTTTCATAATCTGGTCTGTGGAAAGAGTCAAAATTTGCCCTCTTCAGTGTAACTTAAATTCCTCTTATCAACATTATTTCAGGCCTACATTTTTCCTGCAGAATATAGGTAATTTCTAACGAATGTGCCATAGCCCATCCACTTAGTCCAGGCAGGGATGCAGGTAAATTGTTTCTTGGAAAATAAAGCATGTGGGGATCATCACCGTGGGCCCACTTTATAAAATAATTATCTTAATTGGACTGGGGTTCTCACCACTCAAATCTGTCTGTCCCTTCTTGATATGGGAAATCAGGATTGGGTCCCCAGGTGTTGAAGATTGACACCTGAGTGAGCCAAGACATGCACAGAAAACAAGTTTTATTTAAAAGTCATAACAGAGATAGCAGACATCTCAAGAGAGGAGCTGGGACCCCGACCTGGTGCTCCTGGGTGTGGGAATACCTTGCTTTTTGATAGACCCTCACCTCCCTTATGTCTGTGGATATTCCCAAAGGCAGAAAAGGGTAACCACAGGGGGTAATTACTTGTGTTGAAACGTGTGATCCTTCTAACCTAGATGTATTAGCTATCGGTTGAGTTTGAGCTTGAGTAAGTGCTATCCAGAGGTTAGTTCTTAGCAACTCATTTTCTTTTCTTTGATAAACATTTAAAGGTCCTTTGCTCTTGCACTTTAGCAGCCCCATCTAAGTCACATTATGGTTAAGGATGTGGGCCCCTAACCAGCATCTGTTTCATCAGAATAATTGACAGCAATGCAGATACTCAGGCCACAACCCAGACCTGCAGTATCTAATTCAGGGTGGCTCGGGTATCCTAAATTTTATAATCCTTCCAGGTGCACACTTGGGGCTAAATACCTATGCCTTGCTTTGGTATCTTCTCCAAGAAAAGAATCTTTTTCACCACTTTGAAAAAGTGATTTTTATGAAAACCACTCTCAACCATGAAAGACAGGCATCCAGTATTAGCCAATTACAACCAAGATACACAGACCCTGACATACAAGGGGCTAGACTCATGGTTCCTTAGTGCTCAGGAATCCAGGGAATATTGTTCCCATGTTCCCCTTAAGACCTTCAAACACAGCTAAGACTAATAGTCAAAACCCTGTAAATGTTTTGAATTTACTTCTCTGGAGACGGGGGCAAAAACCAATTAATTGTTTAGTAAGTTCTGGAAACCATGTCGCTGTTCTATGACCACTATTGAGAGGACTAGTTTGGGAGGACCACATCTATTTTATATGGAAAATCCTGGGTCGTGGTGCACAGATCCCCGCCATTGCCACTCATGACCACTAGATGGCGGGGATGCACTTAACCTGCCAACACCTAGAGGATCTCCGCAGTCAGTCTCCCTGTTTCTCTGAGTCCCATCATAGTCCCTGAAATGTCAGTGTGCTGAGTTCAATTGTAGTGAGGTGTCCAGGAAGTGATATGCATCCAGGGGCTTTGATTAGAGGGAGCAATGGCCATGATACTATGGCCGAAAAGTCCTTTAGAATTTTACAGTCTTCCTACCCATGCGGGGCAAGCTGATTATTTTCTCACAGTCCTGAGTCCTGAGAGATGACAGAGCTCTGGTCACAAGCTTTAATACCAATCAGGTGAAGGAGAGCTCATAAAGTGGTGACAGGCCATTTTCTTCTCATAGGAAGTCTAATCTGTTTGTAAAGAGAAAAACGACCTGTTTTGTTGATGCCTTCCACTGGTAAGGTAATTGAGGAGGTGGAAAGAAAACTAGCATTTGAATCTTGAGTTCAAGTCAGGCTCTACTCCTGACTATATGTAGGGGGGTTTTGACCTGCTCCATTTCCAACCTGGGCCGGTTCACTCCTCCTTAGGCATCCTGGTAGCCCCCTGCTCCCAGGAGGTCACCATATTTATGCCGAACTTAGTGTGGACACCCAATCGGCATAGCACACTACAGCACAGACCTCCTGGACTCAAACAATCTTCCCACATCAGCCTCCCAAGTAGCTGGGACTACTTGGCACCCACATGCCTCATTACTCATCGTTTCTTGGGATTGGCGAGGCCCCCCAGGTTCCTGATTTGGTAAGAGCCTCTTCATATTCTGTGTGCTGACAGTCTTGTGAGGGTAATCATAGGACCTCTTTCTTCTTTGTTCATCCTAATTGTCCTAATCCCCAAGAAAAGGCACACACTGCTGCTGACTCGAGTTACATGCCCCCCCTGCCAGCGGCTGTACCTTCCCCTTTGGTTCTCTTGGTGAATTCATATAAGGGATTGATCCTCCCAAATTCAGAATCAGGTCTCCCTCTGTGAAGATTTTTACGTGAGACACCATGCAGGACAAATGGCTGTGATGTAACAACTCACAGAATTTCCCCCGTGAAGAACTAAAATATATTGGATCCTAAACACCTCTTTGTTTGTCATAAGATAGACTCCCTTTGTCCTCCCATGGGGCCCCTATCTTAGGCTTAGGGATACTCATTGCAAGTTACTTTACAGTCCTTCCCTTTGTTCTTGAAAGATTTGTTTACTCCAATCTCCCCCCTAGGCAGAGAGCTCCGCAGCTCACAGCTGTAGAGGCACATCTCTCACAGAGTGGGCTTAAGGTGGAACCAAAACACAAGAAAATACCCCCCCAGGTCTTCACTTCAAGCATTATAACTTCTGAGGATGAGGAGACAGACACCAATAATAACAAAGGGCTTCCACTATCTGCTCCTCCCCCTCTATACCCTTGGAGTGAATTGCCCTCTCTCGCTCCCTCTGGAGTTTCCTCCATAAAGCACGGAGCTTTAAAAGGGTCTTCTTTTTCTCCTGAGAATCCATTTGCAGTGTACCCCATCAATTTGGTCCCTGATGGGGTGGAAGGTCTTGGATTCCCCACCCCACTCCAAGACATGGCCCCCCTTAAGAAGGCAGAAGGGTTTAGTGCCACCAGCACCCTTTATCCTATACTAACAGTGATGTATGCCTGTTTAAAGGGAGTTCCAACAGAGAATGTAGATCCAAAAAGTTTACTCTCTCAGACTATAGAAGAAAGTGAAACAAACCCTGTAGTTCCCCCCACCCTGGGGAAAATGGTGAAGAAAATATGGCAGAGATAGCAAAAGGTGATACCTCTCCAGCTACTTCTCGTTCTCTGTAAGTAACTGGAGAAAAGGACATTCCTCAGCAATAAATATAGGTGGAGAAACCTAATCATACTCCTCATGGCCTCTTCCCCACCCTAAATGACCCTAAACAGCCCAACAGCCTGTGGCCTGTTGCAGTAAGGGGTATAATATAGCATCCCCATTCCTCAAAAGTAGTGGCAAATAATGTTTCATGATTTTCTACATTCAAACTTAACCTGATTTCTCAACCAGGAAAGAGGGTTAAAAGGTCCTAGGAAATTTCCCCTGCCTGCCCTTGCAGAAGACTTCATTGGAATATAAACTGCAGCAGTCTCAGCATGGGACCAACCTGAGAATGAAGAAAAAAGTGTCCATTTTAAACTTCTTCTGGGCTGCAACACAGAACTAACTCACTTTCTCTCTCCCACTCCCTTCCTCTCATCCCTTCTCTCTGCTTTCCTCTTCCTCACTCTTTTATGCTACAATTGATGGTCATTGTTATTTTTTCTAGGATTCTTATTTTGTATTTTTCTTAAATGCTATATTTTTGAGCTCATAGATTTGATCCTACATACCTAGGTTAATAATTTTTTGATCAGTTTTATTTCCATCCAACTCAAGTAATTTTTAAACCTCTGTTACATTGCAATGGAGATAAATGTTACAAAAGCTTTGCTTTTGTGTTATGTGTATATGTTATTGTCTAATATTGTATTGTCTATGTATTTACCTGAAAAATTGATATGAATAATAAGTGTGCATAAAATTAAAATTTAAAAAATGGATCCAAATACTTTTAATTTACATGATTTAAAAAGGTTCAATTTAATATGGGTAAACTAATAAAAGTTAAATGTATTTGAAATTAACTTTCAAATCTCTAGGTGGTCAAACTAAGAAAATGTTGATGTGTATAAATGTCTAACACCAGTTGTTTCTAGGACTTTTCTTCAACAGGAAAGAGCCAGCAAATATTGTTCAATACTCTTCTGATACATTGGTCTTACAGTAAAATAAGTAAATTAGGCTTAACATATATAAGATTACTAAAATGTGCTTGTTAGCGACATCTGATTAATTTGCAAAGTTAAAATGCTAATTGTTAAATAACATCAAGTACTCTTAACTCCTTTAATTCCATGGGTATCGTACTTAAACATTGTTGGTGTTTTCAAAGATTGGTGAATAAAAAAGGTTTAAAATTGTTTGTGTTAACACTATAAACAATGTAACTGAGAGTTAAGTCCCAACAGGTGCAATTCTGTATACAAAGAACTCCAAAAGTTTCAACTATGTTTCAATTAGAGTACTACAAACAACAAAGTGTTTAATATTGTTCAAATGGAGTAATTTAGCTAAATTCAGAAATTTCAGGATCACCTTTCTTTTAACATCAGGCCCCTGACCCTTGCTCCCTTTGTTTTTCCTCTTACCATCACTGTGGAGCCAGCACTTGTTTTGAATCTTGGTCTGAAATGGCCAGGAGCAGAAGCATCTCTGGTTGCCAAGGGAACCGTGACACCACTGCACTGTCTGTGGTGCAGCCACAAGGTCATAGAATCCACTCCTCAACCAGGTGGCTGGCCTAAGGCCTGGAGAAAGCCTCTGGGGAGACAGAGAAAGTATTTTCTCCAACGGGACCCTCAGGGCCCTTCGCATCCACCATGCCCAAACCCTGCCCCATCCACTTCAAAGAGAGTCACTCTCCCATCTTTTGCTTTCATGGCACAGGATCACTGGAAATCTACTGAGACCATTTTCAGAGTGGAACGGATTGAAGTTTAATGATTGAGAGACCCCAGATATGACTCTCAGCCACTTATCTCACTCCATTTAATCATGAGAGAAAGAGCTGCAAACGTAACTAGCAGCAGATGGACATTGGATGAGGATTTTTTTTTTTTTCCTACCAGCAAATATCAGTCCTGGGACCCCAGACCCCTTGAGCCATCACCACTTCCCTTTGCCTGTTTTGATTTATTGAAAGCATCTGGCTGAGTTGCTGAGGCATTCCCTATTTTAGGAAAAAAGCTTTGCCAAGGAGAAACACCTTCCTCTACCTCCTCCATCAGTGAGATGGTAGGCAAGATCCAGCACTTCTAATGGGTTGTGGCTTTTGCCCAGATATCTCCTGCTTAGAAATTTTCCAACGAAAATGACAGGAGGAAACAGGACTGAGGAAGGAATCAGCAGATTGTGATTGAAATGACTAGGGATCCATGTGCAAATGATCCCAGAATTCCCCCTTCCTACTCACCACCTAAGCATATTCTGTTTCCCAAATATGCCTGCCTCTCCTCCTGCCTCCTGGCCTCCATGCTCACTGTCATCATTTTCTGCTCAGTGATGAGCTGCAAGTCTTTTCCACTTTCAACAGACAGGGGTAAACTTTTCCCCTCACGACGTACCCCTAGATTGTGGGTCCTGACGTGCACAAAAGGTTTCTTGCAGGATTGCTGTGAAAATGAAGATGAAGAATTTCTTAGAAATTTGTTGTTTTGTCTGGGGATGGGTTTTCTGCAGAGAATTTGACAGAGTCAGACCAGTAGATGATCTATAGGGTAGCTAAAAGGGGTTCCACTGAAGCTGAAGAAGTAGCTCCTTTTGGAGAGGCTCACCTAGTATGTGCAAGGTCCATGGTTCAAATCCCTGGCCCCTTAGAGGGGGGAAAAAGTCTTATTTGTAGGCTAACCCTCCTTCATCTCAACTGTTTCTCCTCTTTTCATCAACTCAATCAGGACGTTTGAAAAAGTACCAGTTGAAAAAGTACCAGATGCAAGTCTTTTCCTATCAAACTTTCAGCATGGAGCTGTGGTGAAAGTTAGTAGTGCTTCCCAGATCACCTGCAGTTCTTAAGAGGAGGTGTTCCTTGAGGTGAGTCAACTCGCAGGAACTGATAGGTCAGATCGATCTTATGAGTGTCCTCATGGGGGTATATCCTCAGCAAGTTCTCGAAGATGATGATGCTCACCAGGTTGCAATGGCAGAAACTTCCAATGACAACCACACTTGTCTTTGTCAATGACCAGTCTTCTTGGGCACACTCCACACTCTGTGCAAGTGAAGTGAACTTGCACACCTCAGCACTTTCCACGTGAAACTCAATGTCATCTGAAAAAGCAAGAGGTGAGGACCAAAGATAGCTGCCCTTGGCCCTGGCTTTTCCCAGTAAGTTTTTCTTTGCATTGGGTTGCAAATGACTTGAAGTCAAATTCTATGATTTGGGGATAAATTTGTGTTACATCTTGCTGATAGAAACGGGGACTTTGCAACCTAGTCTCCCAGTATTATTGGAGGTCCAGTGTCAACAGGAATGAAGCCCTTTCACAGACTGTTTTTAATTTTGATGGAGATTCTCAAGAGATGCAGTGTAGAACTGGGTGAAGGATATGGTGTTCTCACGTGCACCATGATTCTGGGAATGAGTGGATTGTGCTTTGCAGGGTCAGGAATGACACAAGAAGTCCTATTTGAAAGAAGTCACACTGAAAGAAGGCAAGCAGAGACATTTGGCCTGTGGTGTATTGGTGGTGGATATAAAGAAGTCCATAAAATAATAAGGACATGAAAATTTGAAAAAGCTTGATGATACACACTTTCTGCTCACTAAATCTATCACACTTTTGGATGTTCTTTAATGTATTCTGTTTTGATATTCAGGTTTTGCCTGCAAATATCGATCCTAGGACCCCAGACCCTGTGAGCCATCAGCAGTTTCCTTGGCATATTTTGATTTATGGACAGCATCTGGCTGAGTTTCTGAGGCATTTCCTTATTTAGGGAAAAGGCTTTTCCCAGGAGAAACACTTTCCTCTACTTTGCCTGTAGGAGGAGCAGCTAGCTCTGGTGCAGGTAAGTCCTCCTGAGTGAAGACCCCCAGACTCTGGGAGTTAGGGGGGAAGCAGGTTGGTGGCGAGCACCCTGCAAACTAGTTTATTGCAAGTTTCTTGCCCATCCACAATGTGCCATGGGGGATCAGACCACTAGGATCTTATACAGTTTCCCTTGGCAAAACTAGGTCAAATTGGGGCAGTTTGATACACTCCTAGGTTGGAGAATTGGAATGCTCCTCTCTGTAAGTTTACACACTTCAGACCTTAACTGCTTTTAGACAAGGATTTCTCCCAACATTGCATGACATTTCATTGAAGAAAAACTAAAAATTCTTCCAATAAAGAATAGTGGTGGCACAGACACATACAGTGCTTCCTGATGTTTCCACAGATGAAGTCACACTGACTGGAGTATGGCTGCATGTGAAAATAGGGGCTGGGGGACTCAGTGGAGAGTCAGCACAAAGAGTCTGCTGCCAGATAAAACCCAGAAATACTGGATTTTAGAATGAGAAAAACATCCACAAAGGAAGAGCACAAAGATATGGCAATGAAATCTGGCTGAGTGGAATATAAAAATCTCCAATCTAGTCAGCTGTGAAGAATCCCACCAAACCAATTAGTCAATTCAGAAAAGAAGTGGGCCATGAGCCATGCATGTTGGTCAAGTTCAGTGGGGATCTGACATGGAGACCTCACCACTGCTGAAGCATATCACACAGAGGAAGCTATACCCCAAAAGGACCCACACCAAAGAGGGTATCCTTCTAAATGCATGCAAAATTTCAGCCTATTAACACACACAACATGAGAAAACAATAAGACCCCTACAAAATTTTCATAGTTCCCCATTAACTGCATCTAAGGACACTTTTTTTCGAACATCCACTAAGGAAATGAAATGGAAAATTACTGATTATACCCTAACCACAAAGGTCCCATTCTAGAAGGTAGCTATTTGGTTAAAAGTTAAATATAAGACTCATTTGAGACTATTATCTGCCTCAATATAGACAATGATTTCAAGGGATGATGGAAGCTTTATCCTGGCATTAATGACTGGTACTATGAAAACAGAATTTTGCACCATTGGGAATAACCACTCTTGGACATAAATGATATCAGTGGCAATCTCACTTACATATGTTCATAATTTTAACTGTTTCTTTATACATCTTATAGTCAATGTTCTCATAAGTGAGGTTTTACCAATGAAATCATAAACAATATTCAGAAAAAAAATGCTTTGGAGGAGATCCAAGATGGCAGACTAGAGGGCGACTGAATCTCCCATCACTCCAGAACCCAGGATTCAAGAAGAGGAGGCAATGAGAGACTCGGAATAACATAGAGCTGTGGGGTGAGTCTCTCCCACCAGGTGAAGCTTGGTCCAGGTGGCAGGCCCAGACAGGGACAGATTCTCTGAGCAGGACAGGGCAGGTAAAGTCTTCCCCAGGCAGCCCTACACCCTCTGATGGCAGGCTCCTTCCACCACAAGCTTCTTGGAGCAGGCAGCCCAGTGAGAGCCTTTCTGCACAGAGCCAGCTCCAAGCCCCAGACCCAGTGGTGGGCCCAGGCCCGCAGGGGCTTCTGGGACCAGGGCAGGACATCAAGAGATTTCCCCAAGCAGCCCTGCTTCCTCCCACAGCAGGCTCCTTCCACCACCAGCTTCTTGGAGCAGGCAGCCCAGTGAGAGCTTTTCCACACAGAGCCAGCTCCAAGCCCCGGACCCAGCGGTGGGCCCCAGCCTGCAGGTGGCTTCTGGGATGAAGGCAGGACAGGGAAAGGATTTCCCCTAGCACCCTGGCTCCCCCAGGCAGGGAAGACCCTGTCTATAGCCAGCTTCTAGGAGCAGGACTGTCAAGTGAGAGGATTCCCATGCAGAACCATACCCCAGCCATGGACCCAGTAGCGAGCTAGAGGCAGCTTTCTTTGGAAACACTGCATTATCAAGTTCCTCCAAGACTTCAGGCTACTGAAGGCTGGGAGGTGATATGCTGGAAATCTACAGGGATACTATAAGCCTAAGAGGAAATCTGCAATATCTCAGAGTCCCACTGATATCTGACCAATATGAGAAAACAAGGGAAGAAAATATTCCAAACAAACCTAGGTACTATATCAATAAAACCCAAAGACAGCACAGCAGAAGAAATGTCAGAAAGGGAGTTCAGAATTAAAACAATCAGGGAAGTAAACGAGGAGATGAAAGAGCAAATGCAGGCATTGAAGGAAGACATGAAAAAGCAAATGCAGGCATTAAATGACTGCAACAATGAACAGTTAAAAGACCAAATATGGGAAGCAAAACATCATTTCAATAAAGAGTTAGAGATACTGAGAAAAAAAAAAAACAAGCAGAAATCCTTGAAATGAAGGAAACAATAAACCAAGTTAAAAACTCCATAGAAAGCATAAAAAATACGATATAACACCTGGAAGACAGAACCTCAGACATTGACGACAAAATATTTAATCTTGAAAACAAAGTTGACCAAATAGAGAAGATGGTAAGAAATCATGAACACAATCTACAAGAATTATTGGATATTATGAAAAGGCCTAATTTAAGAATTATTGGTATTGAGGAAGGCTTAGGGAAACAAACCAAAGTAATGAACAATCTGTTCAATGAAATAATATCAGAACATTTCCCGGATCTGAAGAATGAAATGGAAAACAAGGTACAAGAGGCTTATAGGACTCCAAACAAACAAAATTACAACAGACCCACACCAAGGCACATTATTATCAAAATGCCCAACATACAAAATAAAGACAGAATATTAAAGACCATGAGAGAAAATAATCAAATTACATTCTGTGGGAAACCAATAAGAATATCAGGAGATTTTTCAATCCAGACCCTAAAAGTTAAAAGGGCCTGGAACAACATATACCAAGCCCTGAAAGAAAATGGATGCCAACCAAGAATTTTATACCCAGCAAATCTTACTTTCAGATTTTATGAGATAATATCCTTCCATGACAAACAAAAGCTAAAAGAATTTACAAAAAGAAAGGCAGCATTACAGAACATTCTCAGCAAAATATTCCATGAGGAAGAGATAAAAAACAATGGTGCAAATCAGCAATGGGGGAAACTAGTCTATAACCAAATAAAGGAGAAACCAAATCATGTGAAAAAACAATAATGAGTCAAATGACTGGGAATATAAATCATATCAAAATAATAACCCTGAATGTTAATGGCCTAAAATCATCAATCAAAATATATAGACTGGCAGATTGGATTAAAAACAAAAATCCAATATGCTGCCTGCAAGAGACTCATCTCATAGAAGGAGATACCAACAGACTAAAGGTGAACGGGTGGGAAAAAACATGCCATTCACATGGACACAGCAAAAAAGTTGGAGCATCCATCCTCCTATCAGATAATGTGGACTTCCAGTCAAAACTAGTCAGAAGGAATAAAGAAAGACATTACATACTGCTTAAGGATAGCATAAATCAGCAAGACATAACAATCATAAATATCTATGCCTCAAACATTGCCTAATCCATGTACGTCAAACAAATCCTTCTCAATTCCAGAAATCAAATAGAACACAACGGAATTATACTAGGCTATTTCAACACAACTCTCTCACGACTGGATAGATCTTCCATCAAAAAACTGAACAAAGAAACCATAGATCTCAATAACACAATCAACAATTTAGACTTAATGGACATATATAGAATGTAAATCCAATAAAGAAAGAATATACTTTCTTATAAGCAGCACATGGATCCTTCTATAAAATAGACCATATTTTTTGCCACAAAGCTACTGTTAGCAAATACAAGAAGATAGAGATACTACCTTGTATTCTATCAGATCATAATGGATTGAAATTAGAAACAAATGACAGAATAAGAAACAGAAACTTCTCCAATACCTGGAGATTAAATAATATGCTATTATATGTTGAATGGCTTACAGAAGACTTCAGGAGGGTAAAAAAATTCTTAAAAGTAATCGAGAAACAAGACACATAATATCAAAATCTCTGGGACCCTACGAAAGCAGTACTTATAGGAAGATTTATTTCATGGGGCACATTCAACAAAATAAGTACAAATCAATAAATAAATGACTTAAAACTACAGCTCAAAGCCATAGAAAAAGAAGAGCAGACCAACACCAAAAGTAGAAGACAGGAAATAGTTAAATCAGAGCCAAAATCAACAAAACTGAAACAAAAGACACAATCGGAAAAATTAACAAAAAAATGGTTGGTTCTTTGAAAAAAAAATTGATAAACCCTTACCCACACTAACAAAGAGAAAGAGGGAGAAAACTCAAATTATGAAAATCCTGAATGAACAAGGAATTATCACAAGAGACACAAGTGAAATACAAAACATAATTAGGAGCTATTTTGAAAATCTATATTCCAACAAAACAGAAAACCTTGAAGACATCAACAAGTTTCTAGAGACATATGAATTACCTAAACTTAACCAGGAGGACATACACAACTTAAATAAATCAATTTCAAGCAATGAAATACAGGAAGTAATCAAAAGCCTACCAACAAAGAAAAGCCCAGGTCCAGATGGGTTCTCAACCGAGTTCTACAAAACCTTTAAAGAAGAGCTCATTCCAATACTCCTCAAATTGTTCCATGAAATAGAAGAGGAGGGAACCCTCCCAAACTCATTCTATGAAGCCAATATCACCCTGATACCTAAACCAGACAGAGACACATTGGGGAAAGAAAATTTCAGACCAATATCCTTAATGAACATCGACGCAAAAATTCTCAATCAAATTTTAGCAAATCGCATACAAAAATATATTTAATAGATAGTGCACCACAATCATGTGGGTTTTATCCCAGGGATGCAAGGTTGGTTCAACATCTGGAAATCTGTAAATGTCATTCACCATATCAACAGGCTTAAAGTCAAGAATCACATGATTATTTCAGTAGATGCAGAGAAATGATTTGATTAAATACAGCATCCCTTCATGCTCAAAACACTAGAAAAAAGAGGGATAGTGGGAACATTCCTTAATATTGTAAAGGCCATCTACGCTAAGCCCATGGCCAATATCATTCTAAATCATGAAAAACTGAAAGCATTCCTGGAACAAGGAACAAAAACTGGAACAAGGCAGGGATCTCCTCTTTCACCACTTCTATTCAACCTCGTCCTTGAAACTCTAGCCAGAGAACTTAGACAAACCAAAGAAATTAAAGGGATACAAATAGGAAAGAAGAACTCAAACTATCCCTGTTCACTGATTACACGATTATATATTTAGAGGAACCTGGAAATTCCACCAGAAAACTTTTAGAACTCATAAATGAATTCAGTAAAGTAGCAGATTACAAGATCAGTGCTCATAAATCTAATGCATTTTTATGCATAAGTGATGAATCTTCAAAAAGAGAAGTTAGGAAAACTGTCCCATTCACAATAGCTTCAACAAAAAATAAAATACTTGGGAATCAATGTGACAAAAGAGGTGAAAGACCTCTACAATGAGAACTACAGAACACTAAAGAAAGAAATTAAAGAAATATTAGAAGATGGAAAGATTTCCCATGTTCTTGGATAGGCAGAATGAATATTGTCAAAATGGCCACACTACCACAAGTGCTATACAGATTCAATGCAAGTTCAATTAAATCCAAATGACATACCTTACCAAAATAGAGCAAGCAATTATGAAATTCATCTGGAAAAATAAGAAACCCAGAATAACTAAAGCAATCCTTAGCAGAAAGAGCAAAGCAGGGGATATTGCAATACCAGATCTTCAACTCTACTACAAAGGGATAGTAACAAATATGGCATGGTATTGGTACCAAAATAGACGTAGATCAATGGTACAGAGTAGAGGACATGGACACAAACCCAAATATATACAATTTTCTCATACTAGACAAAGATGCCAAAAATATGCAATGGAGGAAAGATAGCCTCTTCAACAAATGGTGCTGGGAAATCTGGAAATCCATATACAACAGAATGAAATTAAACCCCTATCTCTCACCTTGCACAAAAATCAACTCAAAATGAATCAAGGACCTCAGAATCAGACCAGAGACCCTGCATCCAATTGAAGAAAAATTAGGTCCAAATCTTCAACTTCTTGGCTTAGGATCAGACTTCCTTAACAGGACTCCCATAGCACAAGAAATAAAAGCAAGAATCAACAACTGTGATAGATTCAAACTAAAAAGCTTTCTCTCAGCAAAGGAAACTATAAGCAATGCGAAAAGAGAGCTTACATAGTGGGAGAAAATCTTTGCCACTCATACTTCAGATAAAGCGCTAACTTCCAGAATCCATAAAGAACTCAAAAAACTCTACACCAAGAATACAAATAATCCAATCAACAAATGGGCTAAGGAAATGAACAGGCACTTCACAGAAGAAGATGTGCAAGCAATCAATAGATATATGAAAAAATGTTCAACATCTCTAGTAATAAGAGAAATGTAAATCAAAAGTACCCCAAGATTCCATCTCACCCTGATTAGAATGGTGATTATCAAAACACAAGCAACAATAGGTGTTGGCGAGGATGTGGGGAAAAAGGTACACTCATACATTGCTGGTGTGTTTGAAAATTAGTGCAGCCACTCTGGAAAGCAGTATGGAGATTCCTCAGAAATGTTGGAAAAGAACCAATATTTGACCCAGCTTTCCCATTCCTTGGCCTATACCCAAAGGACTTAAAATGAGCATACTACAGAGATACAGCCACATCAATGTACATAGCTGCGCAATTCACAATAGCTAGATTGTGGAACCTACCTAGATGCCCTTCAATTTATGTATGGATAAAGAATCTGTGGCATATATATATACAATGGAATATTACTCCACCATAAAGAATAATAAAATTATGGCATTTGCAGGCAAATGGATGAAATTGGATAATATCATGCTAAGTGAGATAAGCCAAGCTCAAAACACCAAAGGACAAATTATCTCACTGATTAGCAAATGATGACACATAATGGGGGGTGTGAGGGGTTATTGTTAGGGTCAGGGTTAGGTTTAGGGTGAGGGTTAGGGAGGGAGGCAAGTATGGAAGAAGGAAGGATCATATAGAGCTAGAAGAGAGGTGGGATGGTGGGGGGAAGTGAGAAAAATAACACAATGAATCAAACAACGTTCCCCTATGTAAATTTATGATTACACAAATGGTAGGCCTTTACTCCATGTACAAACAGAGAAACAACATGTATCCCACTTGTTTACAATTAAAAAAAAAACACTGAAAAAATAGAACCATAAAAACAGGAATAAAATTAAGCAGTGAATTGGCACTAGCCTTCTCTCAATCACCTGTGAGGCTCCAGAGGACTCCCATGTGATTCCTGCAACATTCTGCTTTTGTGTTCCGGTTTTTTGTTTTTATCTCTTTCCTGGAATTCATCCCCATATATACACCCAATTTATAAAAATATTATGCTATGGCATCATGTTATGAAAATGAACAGCCAAAGCCTCAACAAAAGATGCTTTTGGGAAAGTAAGCCCAGCTAAAATATTACATACAAAAGTAAAGAACATGGCAGAGCTTCCTCCTCAACACATAGAATAGTAGATGACAGCCTTTCCCTCATTCTTCCTCACTTCCTCAGATGCACTTTGGTTATCCTGAAGACACAGTGACATCTCACATGTAGGTACCAAGGAGACGTGGTCTCCAGGTGCTCCCAGTAAAGGCATCTATCTCCCTCTATGAGTCTCAAGGAGGAGGAGGCTTTTGTCACCAGAGTCATAGCCTCAAAGTGTCCTCAGTCTTAGTTTCTTTCCCCTGTGGGCACAGGACATCCATCCCTGGCAGGCAGATGATTTGAGAGGATCAGGAAAAGTCACACTGAGAACCACTTGCTGGTCACTGTGGGCAAAACAGGACACTTGAGGCTCACTGTTTACCGGTGCCCCTGCACCCCCTTGTGGCAGTTTGATAAAGCTCTGAAATTCATGGTTTTGATTTTTCTAGGCCATGATTTTGGTAACTTGGGGATAGGAACGACAGTAGAGTAAAACAGACATTCCTTACCTACATTTATGACTGCGATGACCAATGTGATCCTACAATATGTACAATCAGAAAAATAAGAAATTATATTCCATTTTTGTATGATTTACCAAAATGCATAAATGCATTCTACTGCCATGTGTAAATAATTAGAAGAAATTTTAAAAATTTAAAGAAAACAGCAATAAAGCCCACCATTCCATGTTTGATGAGAAAGTATGGTGATATTAAAAAGCAAAACATATGGTAGACAGACCAAAGTTCATTGATTTCTAATATTTCAGCAATAGTTTTTTGAAAAAATTGGAATTTGAAACTAGATTTAGAAATAATTATAAACAGTAACATTTATAACACCCCCAAAATTGAAAATTTTAAATAAGTTATAAATTAGAATTATGCTTTCAGATAACTAAGAAATGAAATTAAAAAAAAAAAACAAAGCAAAATATAAATAATTTTAGAGATATTCCTTGTTCAAGTCTCTACATAGGATGATATTTACTCAAATTTGATTAATGAATAGGTGCAATCACTCTCAAATATCCAGTGAACTCTTTCTGAATTTAGAATAGATGGCCAGACTGCAGAAGGATCAAAAATGAACTTCCACATCTGGATCCCAATGGCTGTTAGAAAGCTGAAGCAGTGACACATGCCTGTAGTTCCAGTGGCTCAGGAAGTTGAGGTGGAAGGATTGAGAATTCCAAGCCAGAATCAGCAAAAGCAAGATTTTAAGCAACTCAGTAAGACTCTGTATCTAAGTAAAACACAAAATAAGACTGGGAATGTGACTCAGTAGTTGAGTGACCCTGAATTTAAACCCTGGTATGAAAAGAAAAAAAAAAAAAAAAAAAAACAGAAAACAAAAACAAAAACAAAAAACTAAAATAACAACCACAAATACCCCACAGCTTGGATATAATGCTGCCCAAAACAGAATGGACTTTGTCTGGGAAATAAAACACAGAAAGAGTTTGCTGAACCCCAGGAGAGGGGTGAACCCTGAGCACCTGCCAAAGAACACGATGCTCAAATCTGCACTGGTGTTTGGTACATTCTTCTCTTTGAGGGTAAAACTGCATACTTTAGGCCAGGTACACTAGTGAACACATATAATCCCACCAAATGTGAGGCTGAGGCAGGAGGATGGAAATTTCAAGGCCAGTCTCAGTGACCTTGTCTCAAAATAAAAAAATAGAGGGTTGGACATATAGCTCAGTGGAAAAGTGCCCTTGGACAGATACTGAAACCCCAGTACCAAAAGAAAAAAGAAAAGCAGTGCTGTTTTTAGAGATGCAGTCTGGAGGCAATATTACTGTTCTTAGAAATCCATAGGACAGGCCTTGACTGGCAAAATCTGAGGTAGTGGATCTGTAAACCAGGCACTGCCCTACTTTGTGGCCTACACACAGCACCATACAATCCAAGTGGCTCTTGGGGCTTACCTCTCCAGGAGGAAAGGTTCAGGAACCTATGGTGGGGTCTGTGCCACCAGGAAGCTGCCTATCTCTGCTGACACAACACTTGCACATAGACCTTCCTCCAGGTACAATTCTGGGGACTGCTGCTCAGGTGGGTTGGTAAAGCCTGCAAGTAAAGAAAGTCCAGAACCCACTGGTGGGATCAGGAGTGTGGTCCATGTGTGACACCACACAGCCTCAAGTGGGGAGGCAGACACAGCATCCAGCCCACTATCCTGGGCCCCTAGAGACAGAATCAGCATGTTAGGCCTCCACCTACCTCTCTGGAAGGATCTGTACCAACATTGATTCCAAAAGTTTTCTCAGGTTTCCAGAGGCCAAGTGATCATGGGATCCACTGACTTCAAACTGTGTTCTGCCATCCCAGTCTCTCTCCACCAAGTGCCACTGAGCCAGAATCTGCTGTGCACTCCCTTCCACCACCATGAGGATGTGCAGTACATTCTGCATCCTTCTTTGGCAGGTGCACAGGAACCTGACCACCAGCCACTGATGTTTCCTTTTTCTCCACTCATACTTGGTCTCTCTGAGGTAAAAATATCACTACCTCACCCTACCTCAACCTGTCTTTCTCTCCCTATAAGATGTGACTGAGAATATCTCAGAATTTGCTTCACTATTAAAGATTATCTGTCATAGCTTAGTCAGCTCTAAGTGTACATAGGTGTAAGAGGAAAGGGCTGGAGAAGGCAGGTTTCTCTCTGTCCTGAGCATATAAGGCAGGACAACCACCTTTGATCTTGTGGCCTCAGATACAGAACCCAGATCTTGGGTGGAGATTGTGCTGGCCTCTCTCCTGCCACAACTGTGAAAAGATTCCCCTGTGTCCAGCTGCCCAAGCCCTGTCTGACCACCTTGTATGTGACTCTGCTCCTGCTTTTTCTGCCTCCTCATTCATCAGAACTTGGAGAGTACTCTGAGAGACAGAAGCAGCCTGTAGTTTGGAAGCAGAGACAGGCCCACAGCCTTAGGGCAGCTGAATGGGAACAGTACAAAAAGACACCCAGGGATTATAGGTGACTTAGTTCTGTAAACTGAAAGGTGTAACAAGAAGAAAATTCAAAAGTCCAAGCCAGGACCACCAGTGTGAAGATTCAGAACAGCAAGAAGAGTAGAAACCCAAAAGTTCTGAGCAGGCAAAGCAGGCAAAGGCAGGCTGTCTGTCAAGAACTGAACACCTTGCTCAACCACACCAACTTCTTTTAAAAGGTGACTTTTTTTTTTTTTAACATTTCTGAAGGGAAGTGTTTCCAGCTCAGAATTCTGCCCCTGGCAATTGGTTAGTCAGGTTGAAGGGTTAATTTCAGACATTTTTAAGACATTTAACAATTCAGAAAATTTACCTTCTTGGTGTTTTGTTGTAAAAGCTAATTAAGGATGTTCTCTAAGAAAACAAGGGAGTCAAGGAAAAAAGAACAAGATTTCCATTCAGGAAGCACTGGAGTCAACCAGCAAAGCAGGGATGAAAGCTCCAGCCATGGCAATGCCACCACACTCAAACCTGGAAGCTACTCCTTGCAATGGCAACAGGAAGAGGAAGCCCTATGCAGAGAATTCTCAGATGGGGTTCTTGAAACCCTGGGAGATGTAATGGGTGTGATAAAAGCAGATGTGCAAAAAAAAAAAAAAAAAGAAAGAAAAAGGCATATAGAAGGTATGCCTGATGGTGTGCACCCATAATCCCAGTGTCTGGGAATGCAGATGCAGAAGAATCTTGAGTTCAAAGTCATCCTCAACATTTTAGAGATATCTTTAGCAACTCAGGCTGACAGCACATGCTCAAAAAGTATCTTTTGGTGCCATTGGTAATAGGCAAAACAGCTGTACACCTGCTTAGTGGTTAAGCTTGTCTCTGAAGGAAAATTCTCCTGCCCAACAATACTTCTAGCTCTGGGATACAGAAAGGCACAGAGCTGGCTGGGGCAACTCATGTCCACCAAGTAAGTGGTGTAAGCCCTGCTAAGCTTTCCAAGGACTGCAGAGCAATAGGCCATGCAGTTTCTCACTGGAGAGTGGGCTGAGTTTTGAGCATGTGCTGGGGAGGGAGAGCAGGTCCATGTGGACAGAACACATGGGCCCCAATTTCTGTGCTGACCCCACTCCCAGTCAGATGTAGAACCTGCCTCTCAAGCTGACCCCAACCCCTCCCATAGCACCCAAAAGACTAGGTGTGGAACATCCTGCACCCCTGGAAGGGCAGGGCCTGCAGATGCTCCTGGCCAGGCCACTTCTTTGCCTGTAATGACCATAGGCCTAGTTTTCTAAGGCTCATCTCATCTCTGGGAACCCCTGCAGATTAGCCAGAGTGAGAAGTGGGCACATGCCATGTGAGAAAGCAACCCTGGGGGGAAGAATTCAAGGGGACATGGTACCAGTAGCAGGGGGACTGATAATTGGAAGGGACTGAGGGACAGGGGACGGTACCCAGGACAGAGAAAAGAATGGACCAAGGTGAGGGAGCCACTGGTGGAGTGGGGGCATTCGAGGAGAGGAGCAGACACCTGGGGGAGAGAAAGTACAGGAAGGAGTTTAGGGAGCCCCCTTGGGATTGAAGAAGCCACAGTGGGAAGAGCCACCTTTTGCTAGGAGGAGCACCTGTGGAGTGGGAGAAGTAACCTGAGTGGAGGAGGGGAGAGCCTGTGCGGGTAGAGGTAACTGCTTGGGGCTGGGGAGAGTTGCCAAGGGGGAGATGGGGAGCCATCTGCTGGTCAATGTACCTGCCTGAGGTGTGAGAAAAGCCCCCTATGGTGCTTGGGGAACTTTTGAGGGTGCCAGTGGATTCACCTGGGGTGGCCAGTAAACTTTACCTGCTGAACCTTGCTGCGTTTGGTGGTCATGGATAATGCAAAGTCCTCTAGCCTCTGGTACACCTCTCTGGGATAGTGCCAGCTCTTGAGTCCTTTGGAGCAGATGGAGTAGGGTGGTGGGTTCCTGGATGAAGACAATGAGGATGGTGGTTTCGGACCAGGATCCTCCACATTTTTCCTGATCAGGACCAGCTCTCTGAGGATGATGGCACTTGTCACCCTGAAACCCCATACTCAAACCTCCTTCTAGGGGACATCTCTCCTATCCACAGCCTTTCCCACAGGAATGCACATTCCCTGACACATAAGCACAGAGCGCTGCAAGGAGTCTGCCTGAGGAGTCCGCTGGGCCATGCACCCTACTGACCCACCACTCTTCCCAAATCCAGAATTCCTCCTCAAGCCCAGACCTGATGCCGTCCATCAGAGTCAATTTGTCAAACAAATAGCGAGGCTCTTGAATTCAGAACGGTTTATTGTTGATTAAGGAAACCGGGGAACCCTGGCATTCGAGAAGAGCCAGTTTATATCCCCTCCAGGAGGCAAAGGGTAGGGCTGATGTCAATTATTAGGCAAGGAGCTAGCCATCCAATGACAGAAAAGGTCAAAATGAGCAGTCACAATCAGGAGCACTCGGGAACACATGTGCATGCATTGTGTGCATGGTCTTAATTGAATATGGCCAATGAAAAATCACCTGGGTGTGCTTATGTTAATCAACCTCCTCACCACTGATATGATCAAAACAACTTCTGACTGGCTGCCAGGCGCCATCTTGGCATAGTCCATATGGCATAGCTCCCAGCACAGACCTGTGGGACACAGTGGTTCACAAAACACTGCCTGAGACTCATTTCCTGTTCACCCAACTGCAACTTGTCTTGCCTTCTCATTGCCTCCCAGTACTTCCTTCCATGATTTACTCCTGTTCATTCCTTGCCACACTTCCATTCCTATCACCCTGAGAGGCTCCCTGAGGACTAGATATGAGATACACTTGCCATCAGGTCCACTGTCACTAACCACAGGTTCTATCATCCACCCAGGCTCAGGTGGCAGATGGGAGGAGATGGTCATGAACATGACCTCAGCCACCTACTCCTGAGGATGCAGGGGGAGTGCAGCTTGGGCCTGGCTCACAGCCAGCAAGAAACACTGAGGCCATACTGCTTATGGTGTTGTGGCTGTAAACTCTTGCTCTTCCCACCAGTTCCTCACTGGGGCCTTGGTGGTACATGCAACCCCTTGGAAACACTGGTGGAACCAGTGCAGACATATGCCCACAGAACCTCTTATGCAGCAGTAGCTCTACAGGTTGGTCAGCACCACCACACTCAGCATCCTCCCATCCATGCTGTAGTGGATGTCATTCCAGAGCTGCACCAGCTCCTTGCTGCCTCCTGGCACATGGCAATTCTGGAAGAACATGCTGAGTCCTGGATGCTCTAAGCTCCCTGGCACATAACCCTGCAAACCAACCTTGATGAAGGGATTAATATCTGGGATTGAACACAATGATCATCACATCCACAGTGTGGTGAAGCAGGGCAGGTACTACAGTGCCCACAAGTCTCTGAGGAATTTCCCTGAACACCCAGGCACTTTTCAAGTCATGCTGAGAACCTCACCTCACTCTTCAAGTAGCTAGATCTGTCAACCCACCTTGACACCCTTCACCTTTCCCAACAGAGGATGGTTCTCAGCTGCAGAGGTGAAGAAGTTAAGGCATAAAGAGAGAGGCCTGACAACCCATCTTTGGGTGCACAACTAGGGTGACACCACTGTCAGTTCCACAGGTTTTGGACCCAAGGGGCCAGTATTGACCCACAACTTAAGTGAATGACTACCCAATAGGGCCAAGCCTTTAGATGCTAGAAATGTTCAAAGTTGAGTAGGATAAAGGGGACTCTATCCTTGTCCAGTAACAGCTCACTCATCCTGAGTCAGATTTGACCAACAACTAAGGATGACCAGGCTGGCACTTCTAGTACCCTGTGTGGTCCCTCCATTTACTAAACCCTGACAGCCCACCCTGTTGCTCTGGTACCATGTTCACAGAACTGGCAGAAAGTACTGGAAATTACATGCCCTGGCTTTCTGAGGTTGTGATTTCATGGACCCCTGCCATCTCAGAACACTATTGGCAGCCCTGACCCAGATGCAGGACTTGGCTCTGGTAAAGAGTCCCTGCACAGGACAGGTTCTGCCCTGTGCTAGGTGAAGTGGTCATGTTCCCTCAGATCTCAGATACATGTTACATCATCAAACATACCTGTGAGCCATCATGACTGAGGTTATAATCCTCTATGGGGCTTCTCCTCAGCAAGATGAGGTAAGGCAGGCCACAGACTCTGGCAGAGGGAGAAAAATATCAACAGGTCCTAGAAAGAAATATCTTGGGAGTTCTAGGATGAGGAAGATATCACTTATCCTTTAAGGGACCTGGGGGCTCAGACAAAGGACTGAAAAGTAGGTAGGCCCAGAGACAATCCCTGGGGATCCTGCCAGATGTACACCTTCTCTTTACAGATCCCTCTGGCTGTTGGTTGGACTTAACAAGGCCATAAGCAACTTAGTGAGTTCCTGTCTCAAAATTAAAATAAAATAAATGAATAAAAATTTTGGGACGTGACTCAGTGGTTGAGTGTCCCTGAGTTCAATCCCTGGTACCAAAAATATCCCCTTTGGGCAAGATATATCACTATTTGGAAACTGCCCAGCATCACCTGGATACACTTTAATCATATACACCACTGTTTAGAGAGGAGCTTGAAGCACAATCCTCATAGTAGATGGGCAAATAAAGATTACAAGTGGCTCTCTATCAATAAGGTCAGGTTGTGATCTCAAAAATGCTGAGATCCAAGGTACCACCAGATGACTGGAGAGACACTTCTGGTCTTCATAGTGTGAGCAATAGAAGGTCTGGTAGTTTATTTTCAGAATCTAGTATTCAGCCTTAAGATCCAATTGTAACCCTTCTCTTTTTCCTGCCCTAATTGTAAAATTAGTCAATTAAGTAGACTATAACGAACCACAAACTCCTCAAGTCAGAGTGAAGTGCAGCACTGCATTAGGTTAGAGATAAAAGCAGGTGGACAGCCTACCCAGACACTTACTAGGCAGGTTCTGGTAGCATAGCCTACCCGAAGTAAAGGTTTGCCTTGCCTACTCCCTTTTGGGCATGGTATCATTTTGTGTGCCACCTCCTTATTTCTAACAAGACTTACTGCAGATGGAGATCCTGGGTTTACAAGACAAGGACATAGCTCTCCAAAGGTGGATCATGTCTCATGATTTGATTTTTTTTTTTCATTATTTAGCACAGTGCAGCACAGGATGACCACTGAACATGGACTTATTGATTAGGAACTTTTACTTCCTGTTTCCAAGCCAGTTAAAATTGATCCAGTGAGGGTAGGTCACCCTGACTGAGCTCATGTCCTTCTGGGTATAGTGGAAGCAGTCTTCACCTCCCTCTGCATCCTGCCTCACCACCCAGGCTTAACACTATAAGCCAGCAGGCTGCTTGCAGTTCTCCTGCTAGACCTGGACACATGCACACATGAGGACCACATCCACATTGACCAGGAGGTGCAGGTGGAGTTGGCTTTCCAGAATGGCAGCAACCAATGGCTGTGACTTGGCAAGGTCATCCTGGATGTCTTAGCACAGCATGCCTGCCAGGATCACCAGCTCTGTTGGGGGCTATAAGCAGCCCTCACACTCCTTCAGTTGTGTCAGGAATTTCTGCATCCTCTCCATCACAGAGCTTCTTCTTTCCATCTATCTATCTTCAGAACAAGTCTGTGTGATATGTGACCCTGAGGACAGCAACACCTGCATAGAACAGTAAGAGCAAACCTTAGAGAGGAGACCTACATCACACACCTTCTAGAATTTTCTTCTAAAAACCCTAATGGTTGATAGAGCAAAGCACTGACCTGGGTGCTGTGTAGAGCCATCCACCTGAGGTCTGAGCTTCTCATCTGTCCCTTGCACTTATCAACAGGTCCACTGGCCTGGCCATCTCCTTTCTTTTGACCTCTTCTCCTCCAAGGGCTAAACCTTTCCTCTAACTCCTGGTGTGGCTTCTGGCTCACCAGAGGCCCTGGGCTGCCAGATGGGCAGCAAGGGTCCACCTGACTTCACATGCCTACACCCTATTCACAGCAGAGACACAGCTGTTGCCAGCACCAGTCCCACTAGTATGATAAACACATTTCCTGGATCAAACTCTCTTACTGCAGAGCACCCCACCAAGGGGGGATATCTCCATCTGGGGGTTGGAGGAGTTTGCTGGTGATGAATTTTGAACATAAGATCTTATTCACTGCCTAATTTGCTTCTGGGGAATACTCTCCTGAAAGTGATGATTGAATGTGCCTTCTGGAGGCAGGGAATTCTGCCTGTTTGTGATCCCTGGCCATGGGACTGGCTTGGTGAGGTTGTCCCTAGCAGGGACTGGGCACACTCTCATTTAATCTTTGTACCCCAGTCCCTTGACTGAAGGAAGCTCCAAAGGTTCTAGGATGGGGTGCAGAGCCCTCTCAGGATACAGGTTTCCTCCAGCACACCATCGTCAGCTGTTGGGGAAGACAGGGCTGGGTGCAGATTGAATGGGACCCTTAATTGAGAAAAGAAATCAGTTTTTTCTAAGAGAAAGTGCACAAAAGAGGGACTTGGTGGAGACGGGAAGGTTGGCTTCCTGACTGCAACAGACCCTGCCATGTGCTCCTGACTTTTGTGATGCATTATACTGGGAAGCAAGGCCAGGCACCAGTACCACGTGAACACATGGGGAAGGTTCTGCTCTTCACACCTTAGGCCCAACTCCCAAGCCCTTGGAGACTCCCACCCAGCTGCTCTTTTGAGGCTCCTGATGCAAAGTCCCCTTGGCCCCACCCCACATGACAGACTACCCCTACATCCATGGAGCCACCAGAAACCCAACCCCCACCTGCCTCCATTGGCAAGTCCATTCAGACACACCCTGCAGGGAAAGAGGCACCAGATGGGCAGCACAGGGCTTGGATGCTACCAAGATGCAGCCAATCCACACAGGCCTGAAGATCTAAGGCCAATCTCAAAAAGGAGGGACAACCAACAATACTGGGTGTGATGTTTCCCAATTCAAGAAGCAGCTAAGCCAGGGAGCTGCACTGCATGCACCCTGGCCCTGAGCTGCCAGCAGTCATCATGCCATGTGGTTGCTAGGGCCCAATGCCAGTTACCAGACTTGGCCAAAGCCCACGTGTGCCCAGACCTGGAGGAGCAGTTTTGGAGGGCAATGTCACTGAGCCAGTGCTAAGCTGGTGACCAACATGTCCTCATGCAACTCTTCATCCCTTGCTTGTCCCCTAGACCTTGGGGGTGCTCACTACCCTCAGCAGAACCTAGGTGATCAGGCTGTCATGATGCCCAGGGTGGCCAAAGCAGCCCAGCACCACCTAGAAGTCCTGGAGGGTAGTGTGAGCTGTCAGGCTTTAGTGGGGTCCCCTGTCCTGCCTGGACATGGAGCAATCCATGGCCTGCTAGGCTGTGCCCTGCACACACCATTGACCTTCAACTGGGTCAAAAGGTTAGGATCCCATTTCTTGAAACATCAGGCCCCGGTCCTTTCTCCCTTTGTATTTCTTCTTACCATCATCACAGAGCCTGCACTTGTTTTGAATCTCAGTCTCAAGCAGCCAGGACCAGAAGCGTCTCCAGTTGCCATGGGAAACGTGAAGCCACTGCACTATCAAGCCGCCCATCTGTGGCATTAGGCGCTGTCTGCGGTGCAGGCACAAGGTCATGGAAGCCACTCCTCAATATCCAGGTGTCCCAAGGTACAGAGAAAGCCTCTGGGGAGAGAGAAAAAGTGTGTGCTCCTACCAGAGCCTGAAACCTCCACACCCGTCACTCTCGCCATGCTGGAAGCCAGCCCCTTCCATTTGGAATACATTTGCTCTCCCATCTTTTGCTCTCATGGCACAGGGGTACTGGAAACCAAATGAGGCCATTTTCAGAGTGGAATGTATTGCAGTTGAATGATTGAGAGATTCCAGATATTACTTTCAGCCACTTTTCTCACTCCATTGAATCTTGAGAGATATAGCTGCAAACGTAGCTAGCAGCAGATGGACATTAAATGAGGAATTTTTTTTTCTTGCCAGCAATTATTGGTCCTGGGACCCCAGACCCCATGATCCATCACCTCTTCCCTTGGCCTGTATAGATTTACTGACAGCATCTGACTGAGTTGCTGAGGCATTCCTTAATTTAGGGAATAAATCTTTGCCCAGGAGAAACACTTTTCTCTTCCTCACCTGCCAGGCTAGTTCTGGTGCAGGTTAGCCCCACTGAGTGAAGACTCACAGACTCAGGGAGTTCAGTGGAAGCAAGCTGGTGGCAAGAAGCCTGCAAACTCATTTATTGCAGGAAAAGGTATACACTTTATATTTCTTGTCCAATCACAATGTGCCACAGGGGATCAGGCTCCTATACTGTTTCCCTTGGTAACACTTGGTCAACTTGGAGCAGATATTTATATTCCTCAGTCAGAGAATTGGAATGCTCCTCTCTGCAAGTTTACACACTTGAGACATTAACTGGTGCGAGCCAAGAACTAGGATTTCTCCCAAGATTGCATGACATTTCATTGAAGAAAAACTAAAAATTCTTCCAATAAAGAATAGTGGCAACACAGATACATATAGTGCTTCCTGATGTTTCCACAGATGAAGTCAGCCTGAGTGGAGTGTGGCTGCATGATAAAAAATGGGCTGGGGGACTCAGTGGAGAGTACTGCTGCGAGATAAAACCCAGAAATACTGGCTTTTGAATGATGAAAGAATACACAGGAGGAAGAGTCCACAGCTGTGCCAGGGAAACCTGGCTGAGTGGAAGATTAAAAGCTGCCCTCCAGTCGACTGAGAAAAAATACCACCAAACCAATAAATCAATGCAGAAAAGAAGCAGATCACCAGCCATGCATGTTGGTCAAGTTCAGTGAGGATCTGACACTGAAACCTCACCACTGCCTAGGCACATCACATGGAGGAAGCTATACTCCAAAAGGACCCATACCTAAGAGTGGATCCTTCTAAATGCATGCAAAATTTCAGCTTATTAACACACACAGCATGAGAAAACAATAAGACCCCTACAAAATTTTCATAGTTCCCCAATAACTGCATCCAAGGATTTTATTTTCTAATATCCACTAAGGAAATGAGATGGAAAATTACTGATTGTACCCTAACCACAAAGGTCCCATCCTAGATTGTTGCTATTTGGTCAAAAGTTACATGTGAGACTCATTTGAGACTATTATCTGCCTCAACATAGACAATGATTTCAAGGGATGATGAAAACTTTAACCTTGTCATTAGTGACTGGTCTTGTGAATTTAAAATTTTGCACCATTGGGAATAACTGTTCTTGGACTGTTCTGAGATCAGTAGCAATCACAGTTATGTATGTTCATAATTTTAACTGTTTATTCATATGTTTTATATTATTTTCATCAGTGAGGTTTTACCAATGAAAACACAAACAATATACAGAAAAAAAATGCTTCAATTACTAGAATAAACCTCATGTTTATGTTGCCATGATTTCTAACATTATTTTCATACTCATTAGATTGCTTTAGATCTAAATATTAATTTATGACATTTAAATTCCTAAAGAGTATTGTAAAAGGTCATTTCATTTGAACTAATTTAAATTCTGGATGTGAGAAAAAAGGATGAAACTATGAATTCAACTTCCCATGTTTACATACCTGTGACTGCTTATTTTCAGTGCCACTAAGCCTTTCCTCCTCTTCCTCTGATGTTACATCTAACAGTAGCCTGTTGACAAATGAATAGTTTACTTAAGTTACTTAGTACTCCTGGATAGAGTAACAGCCTATCAAATTAAAAACTAATAATAGGCTTTATACTAGATCATCATTTACTTTAGAAACAATCTTACTCTGCTGTGTGTGTTTCTGTGTGCTTGTGTGTGTGTGTGTGTGTGTGTGTGTGTGTGTGTGTCTATATTCATGTTTTGTGATTTTATCCAGGGACTTTGGCAATCCTAGCAATTACTCTACAAATGAGTAGTTTTGCCAAACTCATTTTTCTTTGAAACAGAGCCACTCTTATTTGTTCAGAGTGTCATCAATCATGCCATTCACCCCTCTCAGCCTCCTAAGAAGCTATGTTTATCTGTGACCAGCTAACCCAGCAAATATTTACTATGTTATGCATACTTTTCCTGTTCAAGAACTTTAAAACTCATCAGGGAAAAACTACATGTGAACAGGTTTAATGCATAAAAAAAAAAACACAAAGATTTATCCTTCCAGAAAAATTAAAAGTTCCCTAAAATAAATTTATAAAAATATCCACAAAATATCCAAATTTACAGTTTGCTACTCTTTTCATAATAATGACTTTCAACATGCTCTGTTCATCAGAATTGTTTTCCTAATACTGATACTTCTTACTCATTTGTCAATGAATGCCTTCATATCTAAAATGTATTTTCCACTATTCTTATGAATTGATTTTCTTCCTTTAGAAGGCAAACTATTTGTTCAGTCCTTCAGGACTATGGTTATCCTTCCTGATATAGTGTTTTCCTCTCTTGGGGCTACCTTAGTTAACCAGCAACTATTTTACTTAGGACCTAACAAATTTATCTATAAAAATTTTCTGTACAAATCTAATAAATTTACTCCCAGATTGTTGGGGATAATTTTTATATCACCATGGTGTCCACAGTTCTAGTTATTTGAACCAATAACTGAATAAGTTTTTGGTAAGAGGTAGTTGAGAAAAAAGGTACCATTTCTGGAGAATGGTATGAAGAGCAGCTTAAGGAGTGAGACTATCATCCAGAGGCAGAAAATGGGAAGAACAGGGAAGGCTGTAGCATGACACAGAAAAGCACCAAATTGATCTGTATGTGTATGACAATATAGGGATAGGTGAGAAGTAATGAAAGAGGACATCACAGGTAGAAAAAGGGATAAAGGCTGATGGCTACATATGCAGTATAACTAGACCAATATCAATGCTGTGAGTGGTAGACATGAAGGGTCTTTGTGAGAATACAGATGAATAATGAAAAGGCAACAGTGCAGTGTGACATTCATGCAGGCCTGAATGGAGGGAGTGTTTCCAGAAATACAGAGGATAGACAATTTTCAGTGACCTGTGAAGAATAAAGTTTAATTAAATGAACAAGTTTTAAGAAGCTGGACCAGCTGAGATGCTTCCTCTTGTTTCCTTTGCATTTCTTTCCAGAGTTACCTAGTTCATTTCCCTTTCCTGTGAGCTATTCAAAAGCAATTTCTAGAGTTTGGTCTTCAATTATTCCTATTACAATTTCTTCCTTTCCAGTAGTTGTATATTAAAATACATATATTTGATACCAGATATATACCCCAGGAGACCTATATGACTGAGCCTCATCTTCAGCATTATTTACTTTCTTAATAACTGACTGACATTTATTTATTTATTTCTGAGATAACATCTTGTTAAATTGCTATGGCTTCACTCTTTGCTGAGGCTGGCCTAGAATCTGTGATCCTCCTATACCAGTCTCTTGGTTCACTGTGATTTCAGGTGTGTCAATGTACTTCGTTGCCTAGGAATATAATTTTTGTATCCTTCTTGTTTTTATCCTTTTCCTCTCCCCAGAGATATGCTCAGAATAAAAAAAAAATATTGTGCTTTCACTGGATCTGGTTATGACTGAATTAACATGCAACAGCTCTTCATTTGGACTTCCTCAAGGCAGTTACCTCCCTTGCAAATCAGAATGCAGTCTGTGGATCAGGATCATTGGAAACATCTTTACATGTTTTAGAAATGTGGATGCAAAAACCTGTTGAGTAAAATGTGCATTTTGAACATGGTCACCAAAATTGGATTCAGTAAAGTTTGAGCATTCTTGGGTATAACTACTCGTCTACCAGTTCCTCTAACATAATTTGCCTATTTGAAATCCTCATATTTTGTTTCCCAAATTGTAGGTGTATTAGTATTTATTATCTTTCAGTGAACATTTTATCAGGGTAGACTTTACTGATCCTTTCATAATAGTCCTACCTTTTTTCATTTCCAGATTATATTATCCTGCACCATATTTACATTTCTAGGAAATCAGAAACTTTCACATAGCAATAAATTACATACATCTCTGGTGGATCATTGTGTTCATATTTATTATTGCAAACCAAATATAGCACTGCAATATGTGGCATGCATTTTTTAATTACTTTCCATTGTTGAAAAAGGAAAGAACTGTTGGAAATTTTTACTCTGTCTCTCAGACCTGTGTTATTACAGGAAACTCACTTTTTCTAATCCTGTGCTCTTCCACTTTCTAAAGTTTAATCTGTTTTTACCTCCCTTCACAATGTATGCCCACTTCTTTTGCTTTCTTTTGTTGTCTGTTATATTTAACTTTCTTATTCTTTGTTCTCTCTTCTTCTCTCCACTTTTTTATTTACCAACTATCCTCTGATATAAGCTATGGGAAGCAATCCTTATTTAGCAGAATCAAACTAGGCTGAGCCATGGGATGCAGAGATCTGATTTCTAGGAACTAACAGGCACAAAGGTCTGTCCTAGATTACCAGGCAACATGTTGTTCTGCATGCCAGTGGTTCCCTGTCTCCTTCAGGAGTATCTCCCCTAAGAGGATGGCTTCCTAACTCCACTCTATCTTATTGATCACAGAAGAAACTCCTCCATGTCTTAACACCATTTACTTGTGAATTAAAAATAAAAGAGATTTCCACAATCCCACAGTGCTGGGGACTCAAACCCAGGCCTCCAGCATGAGAAGCAGGCACCCTATGAGATATTCTTGCCAGTAATACTTCAGATAGAGTGCTAAATTCCAGAATCCATAAAGAAATCAAAAAAATCTACACCAAGAATACAAATAATCCAATCAACAAATGGGCTAAGGAAATGAACAGGCACTTCACAGAAGAAGATGTACAAGCAATCAACAGATATATGAAAAAATGTTCAACATCTCTAGTAATAAGAGAAATGCGAATCAAAACCACCCTAAGATCTCATCTCATCCCAATTAGAATGGCGATTATCAAGAACACAAAAAATAGATGTTGGCGAGGATGTGGGGGAAAACGTACACTCATACGTTGCTGTTGGGGTTTCAAATTAGTGCAGCCACTCTGGAAAGCAGTATGGAGATTCCTCAGAAAGCTTGGAATGGAACCACCATTTGACCCAGCTATCCCACTCCCCGGCCTCTACCCAAAGGACTTAAAACCAGCATACTACAGAGATACAGCCACATCAATGTTCATAGCTGCTCAATTCACCATAGCCAGATTGTGAAACCAACCTAGATGCCCTTCAGTTGATGAATGGATAAACTGTGGCGTATATATACAATGGGATATTACTCTGCCATGAAGAATGATAAAATTATGGCATTTGCAGGCAAATGGATGAAATTGGAGAATATCATGTTAAGTGAGATAAGCCAGTCTCAAAAAACTAAAGGATGAATGATCTTGCTGATAAGTGGATGATGACATATAATGGGGGGTAGGAGGGTTTAGCATTAGGGTTCGGGTTAAGTTTAGGGTTAGGGATAAGGAGGGTGGTAAGAATGGAGGAAGGAAGGACTGTATAGAGGAAAAAGAGGGGTGGAGGGGTGGGGGGAAGGGAAAAATAACAGTATGAATCAAACAACATTGCCCTATGTAAATTTATGATTACACAAATGGTATGCTTTGATTACATATACAAATAGAGAAAGAACATGTATCCCATTTGTTTAAAAAAAAAGACCTTTGATTTTAAAAACAGAAAATTTTAAAGGAAAAAAAATGAAAGAGAGTTGGGTGAGTAGTTGTTGTTAGAGGCCAGAGAATGTAAGGCCAGACCCATCATGCCTCCTCTCATTTAAAAAGATTATTGGCTCTTTTGTGTTTCTTAAGTGCATAAGTTTTTGGTAAATACACTGAAAAACAGCCAACATCCTCCTCCACCAGTTAAACCTTTCCTTATCCATATGGGACATGGCAGAGAGGACTTCCACACTAAGGAGATCCTGAAATGTAATTCAACTCCTTTATTGACATTCTCAACTAAATCAGTCACTGAAACTTAATAAGGTAGGCCACTTATTACCATTTCACTCTTTTTAATTTCTATATGTTTCTTATGTTTAATTCTCCAACTATTAGATCTACTAGTATCCATGTTTTAAATAAACATTATAGCCAATGTGATTTTATAATATGTGGTTCTTACCTTCTATAGGTCCTGTTATGCCATCTTTTTCTCTTTGATATGCATCACAATATAAATGACCAGTGCACTTCTGAGGAAGACTCAGAGAGATGCCCTGGCAAAATAAACATTAATAATGACGTGCATAAAGGTTTATTAATCACTAAGGTAACACCTAATTTTCCAGTTTTGAAATAAATTAAACTTAAAAACTAGAAAATTACACTTTGAAATCTGACACAATTTGATTTCATAAGGTTGTATATCTTCTGCAAATAAATTAAACTTTACCTTCTTTTCTTCAGCTGGTAAGGGTTCCATAACACATCCTGGTAGGCAAGGATGAGTTTTTCACATTAAAGTCTCCAGATGAAGCATTAGCCTGTTTGGGATCAAATTGAGAAGAAAAAAGTAGAAATATTGTTGCTCTGCAGAAACCTCCCCAAGCTGGTACTTTGTACATCTAGAAGTTGTGGGAACAAGTGTTGACATTTTAATGATATCAGGAAGGAGAAAACCATATACTCCTCTTAGTCTTGCAATTTTTAAGTGTCTTCCATATTTTTGCTTATCATTTAGGTTTTTACCTTTCTATTTCTTATGCTCTTTTCATTGTTTGTTTTCTTGGCACTTGTCTTCTTTTCTCTCATCTGTATCTGCTCAATATTCCATTTGTAATATTCATCCACTTTCTCCCTCTTTTTCCCTTCCACCACTTACTTTTTGGTACCAGGGATTGAACCGAGGGGTGCTCAACAAAAATATACAAGAGTTCTGGGACAAGTTTAAAAGACCCAATGGAAGACTCAGATCTTGAGGAAGGAATGGAGATATAGTCCAATTTCATAGAAAACTTATTCAATGAGCATATAACTAAACAGTTTCTTACTTATGGGAACAATGGACATCCAGGCACAGGATGCAGAAATAAAGACAAAGACAAGAATAAACTGAAAAAATTCATTATAAGTAAGTAAACATTATGGAAGATACACAGAGGAATCTGATGTGCTCAAAAAGAAAAGCAAAATCAATCATGAGAGCATAGGAAATGATATATTTTACTAGAATAATAGATAAGCAGATGAGAATTAATAGTGAATCCAATATTTAAAAGCAACATACATATCAAGATTTTAACACTGCATGTAAAATATCTTAATTCTTAATTCTCCACTTAAATCATATAGCCTAAAATACACCCAAATGTATATTGTCAGCAAGAAACAGTGCTAACTTCCAAAGATGTTCACATACTAGAATTGAAAGGATGAAAAATGATATTCCATGCAAACAAAAACCAAAGGCAAGAAAGGGTTGTTATTCTCATACTTGATGAATTCAAGCAATAATTACCCTCAGGTGACAAAGAAGGTAACTACATACTGATAATGGGAAACACCAAAAAAGAAGATAAATGTCTGTAAATATTTGTGCTTGAATAATAGTGCACCCAATTTTATAAAATAAACACTACTTATCCTCTAGGGACAGATAGGCCCCAATGTTGTAAGAGCAGGTGATTTTAATATGACATAATTAGTGAAAAGGTCACCTGAATAAAATAAAGTACCTCAAATTTAATTCAGAATGACTTAACACTTGTCTACAGAATGTTTCATCTGATAGCAGAAGAATACACCTAGTTTTAATTAACACAAGGAACTTTATATTATATCAATTGTTAGAATACAAATCAAGACTTAGTAAATGCAGAAACAATTGAAATAAAGAAAAGCAAAATCAATCCTGAGACTGGACATATTACAATGGAATAATAATAGAAAGCCACACACAGTCCTGGGAAAACCATGTATCCATATGAAGATGAATGAAGTTTGATCCCTAACTCTTTCCTTTCACATAAGTCAACTGAAAATATTCAAGCCCTATATTGCATTCTGAGATCCCAAATTTTAAAACTTATTTGCTTAGTTTTGTAACTATTACTTTATAGCTTTTGATTTTTAATGAGCTTTTCAAAGTTAACAAATATATTTTAATATTTTTTGGAGCAGCTACAAAAAGGTTTCAAATGTAAAAAAACTTCTTAATTTTTTGAAAATGAATAAATTTGTAGAAAAAATTGCTATATAATGAAGTGTTCTAAATAACATACATGAAATGACTGTTAACTCTACTGAATTCTAAAAATTATTCTTTAAGTTTGTATTCACTTTTGATTGCTGGGATATATAAATTCAGGTGAGTTTTCTTGAATTTGTGCCATAAAAAGAAGCAAACACGTTAAAGAAATGTCATAAATATGAAAGTAGGAACCAGAATATCCTCCAAGCATCCTCTAATGATGAAGCATATATTTGGACTTAAGATGAAGATTTGCTTATTTTTTTAAATGATTTACTCCAAGACTCAGTATTTCCTTGCAGAAAACATCTCTCCAATGTCTGTTCTTTGAGCCCTCTCTGTCACCATTCTTTGGTAATTTAGTAAATCCTTTCTTTTAATAACTGAATATGGTTTCCATTCACTGCCCCCACAAGATTGTGGCATTCCACTCTGGAAAGCAGTGTGGAGATTCCTTAGAAAAGTTGGAATGAACCCACCATTTGACCCAGCTATCCCACTCTTCCGCCTATACCCAAAGGACTTAAAGTCAGAATACTACAGAGATACAGCCACATCAATATTCATAGCTGCTCAATTCACAATAGCCAGATTGTGGAACCAACCTAGATGTCCTTCAATTGATGAATGGATAAAGACACTGTGGTGTATATATATATAGTGGAATATTACTCAGCTATAAAGAAGATTAAAATTATGGTGTTTGCAGGCAAATGCATGAAATTGGAGAATATCATGCTAAGGGAGATAAGCCAATCTCAAAAATCCAAAAGATGAATGATCTCACTGATAAGTGGATAATGACACATAATGGGGGGTCGGAGGGGGGAAAGAATGGAGGAATGAGGGACTGTATAGAGGAAAAAGAGGGGTGGGAGGGGAGGAGGGAAGGAAAAAAATAACAGAATGAATCAAACCTCATTAACCTATGTGAATGTATGATTACAAAAATTGTATGATGTCACTCCATATACAAACAGAAATAAAATGTATCCCATTTGTTTACAATAAAAATAAATTAAAAAAAACTATGCAGAGGATAAGGCATATATTATCTCATTAATATAGATTAGGAAGCTCATGATTAGGGAAATTAGGTAATTCAATCAGGTAAACCAAAGAGCCAAGAGTTAAATTCATGACTACTGATTCTAGAATTTGTGCTTTCTTGACCATATGACATTGCACAGGGACGAGCACCCTTAAGTCATGATTTAGACTCATCTTCTCCATTTCTTGGCATCATAAAGACTGAGGCACACTCCCTGTCCCATTTGTTATACATATACAGTGCACCATGAGAGCATCCTCTGTCACTGCCTGAGGGTACGTGACATCACCACTAACATATTTGATGGATGTTGAGTCTGGGTCATTGTAACCCAGTTAGGAAGCACTCTCATCTTCCCCATCCTCAAGGTCCTCAGACTCACTCTTCTCAAAGGGCAAGCAGAAGGACTGGTAATTGTTGGTCTCCCGCCAAGCCATCCTTTAACTCAACAGAGAGAAAAGAAAATTAACCTCTCCTCAGAGCACATTTTGCACTGCTATTCACAAAAAATAACTACCAAGTAAAATGTAATTAAAAACTCACACTGATTGAAGTTTTGCCATGTCTATTTCCTGCCACTCCAACATTTGATATGGCTCTGTTGGAGTAGAGGATCCAACACTTGACATGGTCTGTTTGAATAGAGGACTCAACACTTGACATGATTCTGCTGACCATCCACCCTCTTGGGGGCCATAGGCATGGCATGTCTCCATCTGTAGTTGCTTTTTATTATTAATAATCAATATATCATTAGAAACTTATTGGAAAACATCGAGAAGTTTTTACTGTATTGGGACACAAAATAGTGTGCACTGAAATTTTATCAGTAATACATAGATAAATATAAGAAAATAAACAATTGTATCTGTGCTTGAGATTAAAGGAGACTGTGATTGCTTTAGTATAATAATAGATGGATAAAGAGGCATTCCTCTGAGCTTGGATGCGTGTTTGGCCTTTGTCGCTTTCCTAGTTTTAATAATTGATTCCAGAGATACTTTACATAATAAAAACATTCAGGTTAGTCATAAATATAACTTGTGCTTTTCCTATGTTTAATCTAATTCTTTGAGAATGAGAATAAGATTGTAGTCTGCCATTATATAAAATTAGAATAGACTAAATATTAACCATAAATTGATTTCTTTGCCCTTCAATAATAGTAAAAACTTTTCACTATTAAACACTGGAATTCATGGTGGGGGTGGTTTCTCAGAAAATATAGTGATGTGTTTGTTCCGAAGATTGAAGGCTGGCACATCATGGTACCCTCAGTTTAGCTGGGATACAAGTTTGTTTCAGTTTAGCTGGGAGACAGATTGTTTTAATCTAGCTGGGAAATAAGGTTGTTTTGGTCTGACTGTCATAGAGAGAGAATGTGTACTTTGAAAAGAAGCATAGATTGTAGTTTTGAAGGTTTTCCTTATTTTAAACTAACCATAAAATGATATAATCATTACTAAAGAAAAATATCTATAAAAAGACTGGCAGAAAAATAAAGATTCAGATTCAGCCTCAGAACACTTGGTGTCTCTGTGTGCTGTTTCTCCACTGTGCTGAAGCCTCCTATCCACCTAGGATCCCCGACCCCTGCTAGGGCTGGACTCTGGCAAAGATTTTTGCTCATTTGTAAATAAACAAGTTTTACTGATTAGCCTATCTCCTACACTTCAATTATGAGCATCCACCAAATGTCCCTGTTTTTAAGAGCATGACTAAAAGGGACTGTTCAAATAAATAGTTCCTCATTGGCTACAATAAAACCTTTAAAATTTCTTGTTTAAATAGAATGCATCTTCTCTGCTTTAGGCACTCAAGACTTCTCACTAAAGTAGACTAAATGTTAAAGGTGAATCATTTAAAAAAGTGTTATGTGGAGCTGGGTATGGTGGTGCAAACTTGCGATCCTAGCTACTCAGGAGGCTAAGGCAGGAAGATCACAAGTTGGAGGCCAGGTAAACAACTTAGTGAGACCCTGTTCTAAATAAAAAATGAAAAGGACTGGGGACATAGATCAGTGGTAGGGTGCCCCTGGGTTCAAACACTAGTCCAAAAAAAAAAAAAAGTATTCTGTTACCAACAGGAACTAGCAGATTGATAGTTTTTGAATTTTTAAGTGATTCTAGTGGGGAAGACCAAAATATCTATGTCACTGGAAATGACAGTTCTCTCTAGACATACTTTTTCTTATGTTCAGCTTCTTCCTTTTCCCTATTCTTTTCCTCTATTAGTCTCTTTCTCTTGGCTGCTGCTTCTTGTCTTTTTTTCTGTCTTTCCTCCATTTCTTCTGGGCTCAGAATACTCTTCCTTTTGTTAGACTCCTCCAAGAGGCCTGGGATAAGAACCTTTAGGAAGGACAAGATCCAAATCCAGGAACATCAGGAACTTCCTGTTCCTCTATGAGTTTCATTCATCCCCAAAGCAGACTCTCTACAGAGACAACATACTTAGGCTTTCACAAAAACTGCATCCCTGTGTGGTGGACACTGGCAGCAAGACACTTCAATTTACTGTTCATATTACGAATTTCATTGGCATGGTGGTCACTGTGTTCTAAGTTCAGCCAAAGTACTGGCATGGATAGTACAGTCATTTTGATTCATTTCATGAGCAATAAGGTAATTCAAAATAGATATTTTTTTCCTCGATTGAAAGCATACACTGTAGGATACCATTTAAAGTTTAAACAATTTTAACATAAAACTTTCTATAAATGTATAATTTATTTTAATACAGAGTATTTTAGCATGATTATCTTAATGATAGATAACATTTAGAAAGTACATTTTAAGCACCAAACACTGTGAACATTACATATATCATTTTCAATTATCATCATCCCTTAATGAAACAGAATCAGGATTATCAAAAACAGGATATGGTATTTTGATTTAATATGGTGATCCCTTTAGGGGTGGCTTAGAAGAGGGACAGGGCTGCTTTTACCTACTCTAAATTGTATAATATACTCACCTTATTAATGTTTTTATGCTAGATTTTTACATAACTTTTATACTAGTGTTCAGTTAATTTGTTACATTTCAAGAGACACTTATTTCTTAAATCATTCTAAGAGAAAAAAATGATACTGGATCATGTTTGGTTCTTTTATAGAAAGAAAATTTGAAAGAATTTATGATCTCACCCAAATTAACAGCACTTACACTGCTTTTATTTTGGAGTAACCAGCCCTCTTGACTTTTTTTTTTTTTTTCAAAAGAATTTTCCAAAGATTCACCAGTAGTTCAAAGGATTTTCTGTCTTCCTTACTGGGCTCTTTAGAATAATCTTTACCATCAAATAAATACATATAGTTCTCTAAGAATATAAAACACAAAGTGAGAAATATTAAGACATTGAAAAATAGGTTAATGCTATTCAAAGCAATGACTAGGTGAATAAGAGAATAGCCCATACTCTAAATGGGTGAAGACCAGCTTGTGGTGAAGGCATTTCATTTCCTGATGCACCAATACTGATGAGTTTGAGTTTTATACATGTTCACTTTTCAAAGGACAGAGTATTGGCTTAAACCCTTTTGGTACACCCTACATGATGTGGGAATCTTTGCTGAATCCCTCTATACTGCTGAGTCTCAAATCATTCATTCATTCCACAAATATTCCCAGTGCAAATCTCACTGACTTTTAAGGTCCCCCAATAAAATCTCTACATTTTTAGTCCAAACACACTTTTAATACTCAACTCTTTTTCCCTTTTTCTATAATAGTAAAGGAACAAGGGGCAAATCTATGGTAATATATTTAAAAATCACAAAAATTGATTCCTTACATTTATAATATTCTCTGTAGATCTCAAAAAGAATCTTCATGTTTCTTACCTCAATCCTGGTATAACTAACCCAACATATGAAAGAGGAAACTGAGATTCACACAAGGATTACAGGGTTCCTTAATTCTCTCTGCTACAAAATGAACAAGGTAGGTTTGTCTGATTCTAAGATCAGTATGTTCTTTTCAGTAGATTAGTGTGTATAGAAAAGTAGAGAGAAAACAGTCTTGCAATTAATTATGGTGAAACAACAAGGACAATAGTATGATTTTTTCCTTAATTTTTGCAGTACTTGGGATCAAACCCAGGGACTCACACTTGCTAGGTAAGAGCTCCACCACTGAGTGACACCGCCAGCTGATATAGTACTCTTAAGTAGCACTTTGTGCTTTCAGAGCAATTTCACATCTATTACCACATTTGATTTTTGCAGCTGTGTAAAAGATTAAAGAAGACATTAATAGCACTATTTTACAGATGAAGACACAAAGTCCCAATGAGGTTGGATGATCTGCCAAAATAATGAATCAAGTGATAAACAACCAAGACCAGTAACCAAAGATAGGTAAGATAATGATTCAAAAGTGAAGTGTATTTAATAGTACATGTTACCAAATAATGTACTTTCACAGCATTATGAAATAAACTCTAAGTATGTTTTCCCTGGAGAGTATGAAAGCAAAATATTTTCATTCTCAAGAGATCAATTGCTTCACACTTGTACCAAATCTAATCAGTTGTAATTCTAATTGGCATTTGCTACTTAAATCAACAGGGGGCTTTTAGTGAGGCACTCTATCAACAAGTGGAAAAAATAAAGAGCTGATATGTGTCAAATATGATCAACATATATAGCATCAAACTGCATGAAATTCTCAATTTACCATGTAAATGTTCTTTTTAAAAAAATTTAGCATTAAGGATAAAGCAACCTTACATTTTACTTAAATTTTATTGGGCTGCTCTAATTACTATGCTTTAATGTTTATTTACATTATTTTTAATGATGCTCCATGTCTTCAGTCTCTTTCTATTAGGCAGCTGGAGCCCACTGGTCTAGACCCTCATCTGTATCCTGCCAGAGGAACCATTTATCACAAAGAGAACCAAGACATGGTCATTGAAGACAGCATTCCAGATTTTAATCAAACTGGATAATTTTTTGGCAATTAGATTGTCTGGAAAAATACCTCTTTTTAGGCAGGTGAAGATATGCAATCATCTTTTAAAAACACTGCAATTTTATTTTGTTCTAGCAAATAAAATTAAATTAATATAGATGATTACAGAAAAGGGTGTAAACTTGATACTAAGGTCATCAAATATCACTTAAAAATATGACCACACACATTTATTTTTTTCTCTCACCTGAAACAGTTAAATGACAATAAATGGATTACTAAAACACAATATGAGTAATGGTGTGTTAAAATGTTCACAAACTCTTTGGAAAATAAAAACAGTTTAAGAAGAGCTGTGGAACCGAAACACAGGTATCCAGCTGGGACTAGCTAGAGAAATAGAAACCCTCTCAATACTCCAAAAGCCTAGGACTCATGGTCCTTACAGGGTACCACAATGTGGGGGAACTGAAGGGATCCACACATCAAATAATGAGAGCACCATGAGCTTTTGGATCTCTGTCTTTACAATTTAAACAACTTTGCCATAATGGTTTATCTTCCAAGGATGATAAAAGAGGACTCTTCTAAGGATAAAATGAGTTGTCTAGTGATGTCTTCAAATATGGGTGTCTGGAAAGACTCCCCCAGTGCAAAACATGACTTGCCAACCAGTGCTGTTGGCATGAGGCCCAAAGGCTGTCCACCTGCTCACAACAGTGCTATCTGTCAGCTTTGAGGCATTTCACCAGCACCCTGATCAGACAGTCACAGGACATCAGATGTTTCAGGAAAACTGCTAATAAGAACAAGGGATTCTTTCTGAAAAAAGAAGAGGAAGAAGAAGAAGCAAATAGAGGAAGGAGGAGAAGCACATGGAGCAAAAGAGACAATACAGTGGGCAGGGCAACATTTTTGAAAAGACATAATAAATATTCTCCCTGGGATATATTTTAAAAAGCTATAATAAATGTCCTCAGTGAGGATTTAACATCCTTGAAATGAGAACAGGATACAAACAATAAGCAGAGAACAAGAAAGAGTTCTTGAATACAAATATGATACTATTGTAAGAATTTTTAAAGACAAAGCACAAGAAAATGTAAATAAACAGTGTTCTCTAAAATAATGCCAGTCACCTGAATTTTGAGTTCTTCATATATCCTATAAAAATCACACCAATTAACAAGGATAATGAACCCACCCCTTATCTAAGCCTTCAACAAAATTAGGAATCAGAAACTACTCTAAACTTCCATTTGCAGGTAAAAAGAGACATGAACATCCCAAACAAAATGAGCCATCTCTGAAGTGCTCACTCATCTCGGTAGACATACAGAGATTGCATAGGAGAAAGGACAGTGGGGTTCTAGTAGTGCCAGACAGAGAAAATTTATTCTCCAAAATGAGGATCACACTCCAAATGGGAAAACAATGAGGATGGTTCTGCATCCTTGTAGATCACAGCATTGGCTACTAAGGAATCAAAAGGGAAGGGCCAGAAAGTAGATGCAGTCAAAAATTTGAGGAAGAACTGCTTTTAGGTGAGAAAGAGGTAGTTTAGAAAGGGAGGCATCCTTTGACAATTTTATGGCAAAGAGAAAGAAAGGAGCAAGTAGTAAAAATTGAGAATGACAAAACCAAAAGCCTTTCTCAGCCCACTCCCTACCAGTAAAGGAAGCACCACCTACTGAAACCATGGTGCTTCTCTGTATTGGTTGGAGAAGGAACTCGTTTTTGGGGGGTTGGGTTCTGGGATTGAAATCAGGGGCACTCAGCCTCTGAGTCAAATCTCTAGCCCTATTTTGTATTTTACTTAGAGAAAGGGTCTCACTGAGTAGTTTAGTGCCTTGCTTTTGCTGAGTCTGGCTTTGAATTTAGATCTTTCTGCCTCTGTCTTCTGAGCCACTGGGATTACAGGCATGTATCACCATGCTCAGCTAGAAGAAACTCTTGAATTAAGAAGCTCAGTAAGAACCCTCTCACTCCAGACCATATTGACTCCCTATTGCTGCTGATACAGGAAAACAGTCATTTTAAAAATTAAAATCATGCAATATTAGGAAGCATGATACAATGCTGCTATGTGAAAAGAAGAAACAAATACCAAAAGTCCCTTCAAATCCAAATTTCAAAAATTTCAGAATAGAAAAGGATAAAAAGATAAATATTGGGGTTAGGGCTCTAGCTTAGTAGCCAAGCATTTGCCTAGCATGTGTGAGGCATTGGTTTTGATCCTCAGCACTGCATTAAAAACATAAATAAACAAAACTAAAACATACTGTCCATCTACAACTACAAAAAATACTTTAAAAAAAAGATAAATATTTTAACCAAATTTGGAGAGAAAAGAAAAAGGAAGACAAAATGCTCTACACCTCATGGGTCTTATGAAGGTTAAATGGAAAGAAGATATAAAGACATTACATAGTTGGTGGCTCTGTTGATGAACCCCCAATAAATGCCCATAAATATTAGCTACAATTTAAAAAAAAACTACTATCAAGAAAAGGAATCACTGTGCAAAGTGTCATCATAAAGATGACATGTTTCTCCAATACACACCAGATAAGATGTCTGCATCGAGAGAGAAAAGCTACAAATTTAACCCTTGATGACAGGACCATAAGCATACATATCATGACTTGGATTCAAAGTTTATCCACAAGAGAACAGACAGATATATTTTCAATTTCTTGGATAAGAAGCCTAAAGAATGTGCTCAAGATGACAATAGGGCTGGGTAGGAAAAAGAGGTCCCAGGGAGTAGGATGCAGGACTTCCTATGGTAATGCATATCACTCATGCACTAGCTTGAGGTGACTGTGCCATTTGCTCACCCTAACCCCCAACTCACTTCCTTCCCCCTGCTCTCTTCTCTCTCCTCCAGCTGCAGGCAAGGCACCAGAGACCCACTGGCCATTTTTTGTCTCTCCCAGAATGGACTCCAGGTCTATCTCACCCATGGTGCTCCCTTCAGAACACAGCAGTTTATCGAAGCCAAATTTGAGCATTTCACTCAAATTGAATGGAGAAAAAAAATCCAATTACTTCTCATAAAAACAAAGATCAGGATGTGGTAATCTATTGAGTGTCTAACTGACCCCAAGAACATTCCTTCCTTTGTGAACTTTCTTCTGTCCCATGGACGATGACTTCAACCAATCTATTATGGGGTTAGATGAGCAATAAGCAGAAAGTTGATAAATGACAACCAGAGCTATTGATTTTGATAATTATCTATAACTGCAATAAAAAAAAATTTAGCCTCTAATTTCTTTTATTTTAGGGTGACAGTAAGAATAAAATGATTTACTGCATCTTCTATAGCACCTCTCACCAGCATTTTTTTACAGGTACTTCCAGCAGTCCTGAGAAAAATCAGAGACCCTGTTAGCTACCTTTCTACCTCTCCCACTGTCAAACTTCTTAGAAAGAGAAGGTGTCACTCAGTACCTTGCCTCACAATAAGCTGACATCTTTCCTTTGCCAAGTTGCTTTTCTACCACAGTACTTTATGGAACCCACTTGGAAAAACCATAACAATCCTGATGACCAAGGATCTTTCTGAATTTAAATCTCCTTGGATAGTCCTGTGCACTCCGTATCCTGCCTTTTCCTCTCATTCCTCTCTAGAGGATGCTTCACCTATTTCCTAAGGCTACAAGAACCACCCAGAAAGCTTAGATAATACTATCTGGCTTTCACTTGCTACTTCCAACTTTACACCTCTCTAAGCACTATCTCTTAAGAATTCTGAAACAATTGTGATCCACATGATGGGCCCTCATTTGTATTTTGCCCTTTTAGTTTATTTAGTTATCTCTATACTGTCTATCTAGTAACTTGGAAACTTAAAGGTATTCTGTAGCTTGAAAACACCTGAGATCAAAACTACGCAAGAACATACTTGGATATATTTATATTTAGCCTTGGTAGGTATGTGTGTGTGTGTGTGTGTGTGTGTATATATATATATATATATATATATATATATATATGCACATACACAGACATATACATAAATATGTATATAGATTACTTACATTAATATATATACCTGTATATAAACATAAAATATATAAATAAATATATATTTATATATAAATATAAATATATAATAAAATATAAATATATAAATGAATATTATATATATGTAAATATATATATATATAAATAAAAAAAATATATATATATACATAAATCAAGGCAAACACCTTTGGCATTTAGTAACCAAAGCAGAAGAAAGCCAAGTATTTATGATGAAGCTCAGTTCATACTGGGGTCCTCCCTTCCACTCCCTTGGACTTAAGTCTTCTGGCTTTCCTTGCTATTGAGTACTCACAATGTGTTCTTAAGGAACTACTTTTTTTAAAAAATGAAAAACAGTATATTATAGTAATTAAGAGCATGTAATTGGAAGTTACAGGGTGCTTGGATTAGAGTCATGAATCTGAATGATGTTTGAAAATTTTCTTAAAATGGGGATAAAGACAGTATCTACATCATTCTTCTGTTACTCTTCATTATGAAACAACTGGAAAAAGTACACCTCAGACAATGCTTAGTACACAGTAAGCATTCAATAAATGTTCACTACATCTATATCTGTCCCTCTCTTTCTGTTGTGTACTCCTTGCAGGATAAGGAACCTGCTTTCCTTTGTCAGGACTTCACAACTCTACACTGCTTAGATTTATCAAACCAGAACCATGGCTTTTACTATTAGATTCTTTAATAATTTAAAAATAACCTGCTTTCTTTTGAGACAAGGCAGTGTGTTATTATCCTTGTCCTTGGCAACCATAAATAACTCACTGACTAGATGGGGAGGAAAACAATCATACAGAACCAGAATGAGATCTTTTGCCCCTGGCCTGGGCAGGTAGTCCCAAAATAGTCCTCTCCAACAGCCAGTAGTCTATATTGGGTTCTAATTTTAACTCAAAAGCTGCTGCTATAGAATAACTTTAAGTCTTTTTCTAAAAGGGAGCTTTCTCTAGAATCTTCCAAGTCAGCATTTGACTCCTATCTAATTTTTGTTTCCTCAAGAAAATTAACCCTATATCTTTCATCTATATATCCTATAGTATAATTTTGAATTCCCAGTCTTATTCACCCTCCTCTGGGTATGGAATCAGTACTGTAAGCCATTGCACAAAGGGTCTGGGATTAGGGAGGAAGTATGGAATTAATCATTACTGATTAAGTCAAGTTCTTTAAAAACTAACAAACAAACAAACAAACAAAAAACCCAAACAAATTGTCTCTGAGAAAACTAGTGGCATACTTATTTTTAGAAACCCCAAAGAGATTATATCCCTGATGTTAGGTTACCTGCTTAAAGTCATATATCCAGTAAGTGATAAGGTATAAATCTGATTCCAAGTTTGATGGTTTAAAGTCCATTCTCATTATTCTATTTTCTCTGCCTTTTAAGTGCCACACTCATTTAGCTTCTATGGCACCTTGCATGTAGTATGTACTGAGTGTGTATAAATTAGGCTAATGAACTAATGTGTAACTGGGGACAAAGGGTGGTTAATGATGGTACTTTTTATTTGCATTCACATCCACAGAGAGTACTGATTATAAATTATTTGACTTTAAAGAAAAGAACATATTTTACCCGGAGGTCAGCATCAGTGAAAAGTTCCTGGCCTCAAGAGTAAAATGGCCTCCTTCTATGATTATGTTGGAGAGCTGCAGTTTGGAGGCTGCTCTCCTATAAACTACTTCTTCCACAGTGTCTCAGGCAATCAGTCAAATAACTTTTACAGCCCTGTACATAAGTCAAATGAGACCGTAGACCATATTCAGGAAACAATTCAAAGGACATTGCTCATTTGGACCTGAGCATTTCTTAGAGAGATCTGGCCTCAACTACTCTCTGAACCTATTACAGAAGAGTCAGGGAAAGGATGATGAAGTGACCACAGTTGGAACTTCATCTATAGCCAAGGACAACCCCTGGCAGGCATGTTATTCTGAGGCAAAAGGGTAGTTCTACAACCCATGAACACATTTTTTTTTCCTTTCATGGTACTGGGAAACAAATCCAGGGGAGCTTTACCAATGAGCTATATCCCTAGCCTTATATAAAAAAAAAGTTTTATTTTTATTTATTTATTTAATTTTTTTTTTGTAGATGTTGATGGACCTTTATTTTATTCATTTATTTATATGTGGTGCTAAGAATTCAACCCAGTGCCTCACACATGCTAGACAAATGCTCTGCCACTGAGCCACAACTCAAAATATTTTGAGACAGGGTTTTGGTAAGTTGCCAAAGCTGACCTTGAAATGGCAGTTCTCCTGCCTCAGACACCCAACTTGCTATGATTACAGGTATGTGCCACCATACCAGCTTTCACTCCATTTTTAAACTGTTAGGTTCTAACTAAAGCCTAAAAGTTTCTTCTAATCATTTTGCAATTTAACTGTTATTTATAACAAAGTGAGACTGAATTGATTATGTGATCCACTGAACACAACTCTGCAAGTCAGTGCCAAAATGGGGTTAAAACCCAGAGGTTCTCAACTCCCAGTATGACACTGTTGTCAGAACTACATTCTTCACCTTGCTTCCCAATCCAGAACTACAAGCCAAAAGAACAGGAAAATGAAGATGTCTAACTCACTCACTTGATGTGGCCAATTTGGTGAACTCTGGCAGCTGCTTGTAAGTAATTTTGAGGATTAAAATCACTGTCAACAAAAATAACAGTATCTGCTGCTGTTAAGTTCATGCAAATTCCACCGGAAAAACATGCAAAAAAGAAGCATGATCAGCAACACACAAATAAGGAACTGGAAAACAGACACAAGGCTAGACTGGGTCATACTGAACACCTGAAAGGAGGAGTGGTTTCCTCCTTCAGCCTGACATCTTTGCCCCCAACTCCAGAGCCCTGGAGTGGTCAAAGGTGCCACCTCATGTTATGTTGCCTGACCCAGAAAAATTTAATTATCAAATATAACAGAATGAGAGGTAAGGGGCAGAAAAGAATGCCTAATTTAATGCTGTGAAGCCATGTTTGAAATGTTTGATTGGATTTTGCTTAGAAAAATCTGTGAATAAGGACACATAGTCTTTCAGAAAACAGCTCCAAAAATGAGAGGTCTGGGAGCTGCCGTTATAGCTCAGTGACAGAGTGCTCACCTAGCATGTGTGAGGCAATGAGATCAATCCTCAGCACCACATAAAAATAAACAAAATATAGATATTGTCTGTTATGGTTTAGATGTGGTGTCCCCCAAAAGCTCACATGTGAGACAATGCAAGTTTTGGAGGAGAAATGATTGGATTATAGCTTTGGCCTAAAAAGTGAATAAATCCCTAATGGGATTAACCAAATGATTATTAGAGGCAGGTGTCATGTGGATGAAGGAACTGGTTCATTGGGGCATAGATATGGGATATATAGTCTATATATGGAGAGTGGAGTCTCCCTCTGCTTCCTGATCATGATGTGAGTTGCTTCCCTCTGCCACACACTCTCATCATGATATTCAGCCTCACCTTGAGTCCCAAGGAATGAAACCAGTCTTCTATGGACTAAGACCTCTGAAACCCTGAGCCCTCAAACTTTTCTCCTCTAAATTTGTTTGGGTCAGGTCTTTTGTCACATTGGCAAAAAAGCTGAATAAAACAGTGTCCATCTACTACTAAAATATGTAAGCAAAAAAAGGAGAGGTCTGCAATACACATTAAGAAAAGTACTTAAACACACTTGCAAGCAACAAGATAGGAAGATGCTGACACTAGTTAATGAGAAGAGGGAATGATACATGCCTCTGACTAGAGAACACTTCAATGCATCTTCCTGAATTGGTTTCCACATTAATCAAAGACAATGTCATAAAATGAATTTAAGACAAGAACACTAAATGCAACAACTTTCTGGTCTTTTTTCAGTGGTGCAGAAAAGGGGTCAAGGAAGTACCTTGGGTTACAGGAATTTAGACTACTATGAAGGCAAATTACAGCATTCTCTTTGATTAATGTGAAAACTAGTATAGAAGAGATTCATTCTTCCAAGGGTTGTTACAGCTCATTGCTGAAACAAGTCTAAAAGGACTTGTTCCAAGAGTTGAATGAAGGGTTCCTTTTCATAAGGACTACTGACTCCCAGCTGAATCTCAAGACAAGTCAGGAAGAAACATTCTCAAAGCCTTCATATAAAATTAAAGTTGCGTTAAAGAAATAATAATGACTGATTTCTCAGATGCTAAATTACATCCAATAATGACAGTTATACTTCTACTTTACTATTCACCAACCATTGTTCAAAAAGGTTTACATAAATTAACTCTTTTAACCCTCAGAACCCTGCATCCTTGCTGGTATAATTCTCATTTTGCAGATGCTGAAATGGAAACACAGCTAGATTAAGGGACTTATTTGAAGTTGCACCACTAGAAGATGAAAGAGTCAGGACTCCATCCCATATTCCAGAATCTGTTGTAATTACTCCTGGGTTTGAGACAGGGTTCTGCTGTGTTGCCCTCACTGGCCTTGAACTCCTGGTCTCACACCATCCTTCTGCCTCAGCCTCCTGAGTAACTGGGACTGTAGTCATGTACTACTGCCTCTGGCTCCAGAAACATTTTATCCACTTTATCTTACTACTATCTAGGCAATCATTTCATTTAAAAATGTGTTCCATAAAAATTATCGTCCTCTTTGGTTGAAGTTGGCTAGTGCAGCCCTTCTTTACTAGGGAATATTTTAAGCTGTATCTAGTTGTTTGGGACATAGTCATAAGCTATCACTGCCACCTGCTGGCAATATGTGGTAATAACCTCAACTCTTGAAATTTGGAAGGAAACCCATTAAATGAAAATGCTGCAGAACTATAGCAAAAACATGATAGCAAATATGACAATCAGTGTTTGGAAAGGTTAACATCCAGGACTGCTTCAGATCCTAGATAATCTACTAAGGTCTCCAGGGAGATGAATGTAAAAGAAGAGGTTTCTTTCTTGCTAATTTAGGTGATTCAAACATCTGCCCTCTAATAATAAATAATAAAATCTTGAATAATAAAATCTTTAAAACACAAATGGAATTTCTCTGCCAACCTGACAATGCATTTGACCACATCCTTCAAGTTTTCCCTAAGACTAACCATGAGACAATTGAATGAATGTCTCTGATGCAGGGTGTGGCACATGACCTTGGAAGAGACTGAGGCCAAAGTAGTCTGATTATATCTTATTATTGAGTTTATTAAACAGATAAGATATGCTGGAGAAATAGTCTCCTTATACTCAAGGATTATATCTAACACTTTTTTTATATACCCATATCATGAAAAGCACTTAATAAATGCTTTCTAAATAAGTCTGAACTTTCTTTTCATAAAGGTATTAATCTCTCCGTTATCAAGGACACATGTCCTTTTTGTATTTCTATATGTATTCCATACAAATTAAGATCTATAAAAAATAGAATAATGAAACTCAGATTATGAATTCAAAATTAATTTAAGGTCTTTTTTATTCAGTATGTAAGGATAATTCCATCTCCCAAAACTGATTTCAAATTATTTAATAGTATATGAGAGCATTCCATAACTGACAAAACACCACAGATGTCATATGATATTTATGGTTTAAGTCATATGGACAATTCCATAATAATTACAAATAGCTGGCAGTTTCACTATTATCACATTTTAAATAACAAAATGTTTGTTAAACTTTACAACACTATTCCAGGGGTACTTGTGGAGGAGGGGCAACTATAGAAGAGATTATCTTATTTTCCAAATTCACGGCTGGGAAGGAGAGCTGCCTCCACTGAACATAAATAAAACTTCCTCAAAATTACAAAAAAAAAAAAAAAAAAAATCCAGGTCATTTCCAGGTCAGAGATCAAAGCAGATCAGAATTACTTTCCAATAAGCTCAGGTTCCAGCCTCACTTCTTTGTTAAATCACAGCTTAGATAGATTGGACAGAAAAGAGCTCCAATGTAGAAGTCCAGTACTATGCTATGTCAACTGCCTTGATTTATTATACTCCTTTGTAATAACCTCACCTTTCAGAAAATTATGAAAAAATGTACCAATGGATGTAAGAGTACTACACCACTCCTTCTTGGTCTGCTTTCATCAATAACTATGTGGCTTACCTGCCCTGGTATTCAGGAGATAAATAAAACTGGTATGCTGTCCAAAGTTCTTTATAGCCAGGTGTCTCTCTTCTCTCATGTAACCATCCACATGCTCAAAGCTCTAGCCTTTACATAGAGAAGAACAACAACAAATGAACAGATCTTAACTCTTTTCAAGGACTCTTCAGAAAATAAAAAAGTCAAGTCATTCCTAAACCAAATGCCTATATTGTCCTTTCCATATCCAGGCATGGCCCTACTTTAAATAAATCCTATGGGAAAAATCTAAATTTAAGGGACAATACATCACTTTACATAAAAATTCACCATAACACTTTATCCTGGATTTTTAAAACACATGCAGCCAAAGTTTTGGCACTTAAAACAGAGTTAACATTCAGTTTTGACTATTCCTAGACAACCCTAAATATCCACCCTCTATGTCAGTTTCCATTTGCTGAGACACAATCCTTACTTAGGCAAGCAGTAAGACAACACTTAGGAACCTGATTTCCCAGCATCTGCTTTTCAATGAAGCTTTCGGGCTCTCCACTTACCACCATGCATCAGGTCAGGAAGGGGAATTATAAACTCATCATGTTTTGGCAGTGGAGATTCCTCAATGTGTCAATTGCATTTCTGCATGTATCCATACTACTGCAGTACTTAGAGGGCATCAAGTGGATCTGAGAGACCACTCTGGACTAAATTTTAAAACTCTTAGTTCTGCAGCTGATAATCTACCAAAGGCTCAATAATCATCCACTGTTTAAACTTTTTCCCATTATCCCACATCAAATTTGTTACATATGAAACAGAGTTCTCAGGTAATTGCCTACATTCCCTATTTTCCATAGAAATAATTGGTCCTACCTTCCCCTGCTTGATTTGTGGGATCTCTATACTATTGATAATATTCATTTTCTTACTTATCCTTAATAAGTACACAAGTTTTGAGCTAAATGTTGTAAGACACTGAAAGTTTCTGTCACTGAAACTTGACTTATCATACATTTTTGAAGATACTCAACATTTTTACATGTGCTTCACATAGTGCTGTCCCCTCTCCTCATCTTCTTTTGGTTCTGAATAATGTTTATGAACTTTTTTCCTATGTAACATTCCCACACCCCTTATTAGTCTTCATGGACATATTTGATTAATAAATCTAAACAAAGGCTTCAGTAATATGGTGCCACAGGGGAGTCACCTCTGTAATCCATATAGTCTTGGAGAATATCCAACATCTGGGTCATTTGGGAGAAAAGTAAACCCAATGGCCCCTGGCAAGGAAAATAAAAGGAGAAACTCTAGTAGTATTTAGGATGACTTACCATCACACAAAATATATCAAAGAATACAATTTTGTAAGTAAGTCAATTAAAGTAGAAATATAAATATCACATAACTTTCTCAGAAACTCTACATATTTAACACAAGAATACAAAATGCCTCCACATGTAGCTGCATCCTTCAGAGCAGTTTTAAAACCACAGCAGAGATATAATCAGGGCATGTGTCAATTCGCCAGGAACTATGAAAGCCCTAGAGCAACCAAGGAGCCTATTTCTGGAATGTCACTTCACTCAATAAAAAAATATAAACTTTCACTTTAATAGTGAAATAAATAAACATGTGAAGAGTAAAGGGCAAGAGTTGTTTATATGTGTATCCCTTCCCCAAGATCCTAAAGAGCTGTGGTCAGCTACCTACTGCTCTTCCCCACTTGGGGGTGTAAGTCATTATCATCTTGAAAAGTCTGAGGAGCATCACTTTAGAGAAGCAATCCCCTATGATACATGAGGAAACTTACATATAGATAGTGAAGAGAGGAAATCATTCAAAATAATGCATTAAGAACAAAATCAAGCTGAGAGCTCTTTGTTATCAAATATTGTTTTAAAACTTGCCTAAACAAAGAAGTACAGTGTTGACAAAACAATATTCTTTTTAAGAAAATGAACGTAATTTAATCTTACCACAAAGATAAGATCAAGAGTTAGGGAGAACACCTGACAGATTCTAGCCCAAAGCTTGGGGAAAGCATTGAGCTTGAAGGTGAGTACCTCAATTCTTATCTCATCTATGACATTTGCTAACTATATGATTTTGGACAAGAACTTTCTTGGTCTGTGACATAAAAAAACTTGGATGGAAGGTATTTATGAGCTCTTCTACATCTCTAACACACCCATAGTAGATATGTCAAAGAAAATTAAGCACAGTAATACATGCAATTATTTAACTTGCAAAAGATTGGAAAATTTCACCAAATCTGAAGTTTTAGGTTAGTTCAGGCCACACTTGGGGCAGTCATCCTAAAGGGACAATTTTGAAATTCTGGTCTTCTGATGCCCAGCTCACATTTCTGGGAAAGATTATTCCAAGTACCCCTTGAGTTTAAATCAAACCCCACAGATTAACAAGAATGAATGCTTGCTGTGCCTTTATTATGTGTCAATTCAACACAAGGTACCAGCAGGCAATTATAAAAGAAATGCTCAATGCTGACTCTGTCCTTGTGGCTCTAAGCAATATAACTGGACTGATGAGGTGAACATACACTGATAAATCAGGCAGTAGATTAAGGTAGGGCTTACCAAGGACTGGAGTGGGATCCTAAATGCTATAGGAATTCAGGAAAGAAAGGATAATGGTGGGGAAGAGTGGGGAGGGACGAGATGTAATGGAGTGGGTGTATAATTTCAGAAAAAGTAGACCCTGAGTTAGAGTCTTGTAAAAGAGAAAAACTTGAATCAATCTCACAAAATAGGTAAGTTCCTCATTAATTAGGTTTTAACCAGTCACTAGCTCAGAGCAGTACATATGCCTGTACCTGGAATGCAGGAAGTCCAGCAGGTTATCCAGCAGGTGAAGTTTCCCAGTAGCCTCAATCAGATGGTCTTTAACTTCAAAAGGCTCTGGCTCTACACCTGGAATAGAAAGGGCCTATTTCCAATCATGTGCCCTGACTCAGGGCAAAGTTCTTGAATAGGAAAGTCAATTGGTAGGCAACAGCAAGAGAACCGTTGCTCCTTTTAATCAATTATGTCCCTTAGTCACATCTATTTGAGGCATTTTATAACTATTTGCTTACATCACTATCTCAGTGCAGCTTAACACCACTTGTAGAGCCTGGCACATCCAAAAAGCCTAATAAATACTTGCCTAGGAATCAAACACACTCTTTAGGAAACTGAGGCAAAGGGAGATGCCAAAGGTCAGAAAGATCCAAAAATAAAATTCTAAGGCTCTCACTCTACAAAAGGAATCAAGAAATAGGCTTAGGTGTATATAAATGATTCTTAAGGTATGCGGTGGCAGTCAGAATATTCTGGATGGAGTCATTACCTGGAGGTTTTCTCTTAGTTGGGGCACAACTGCCCCTGAGGCCAATGCCCCAGATAACTGGATGTGTTTTCTCTGGGTGCTACTGCTGCACATGCTGCTTCCGCACACCAGAGTTCTTTTCTCTGGGCACACCTGCTGTTAACACTGCTGCCACTGACATTCCTGCTGCCAAAGCTGCTGCTGCTCCCCAGAGGTTACCTGGAGGTCTTCTCTCTGGTTGCCACTGCAGCTGCAGTCACAGCTGCCACCACTGCAGCTAATCCCCCACCACTGCCAACACTGACAACTGGGCTGCTGCTGAGCACCTGCCTGCTGCCACCAACCCCCTGTCACTTATCGCTTCTACCACTGCCCAGAGGTTCACTGCCAGGGAACTCCAGGTTTGGTTGCACATGATTGCATCCATTTTGAGACACCAGTCAGAGCCTGAAGTATGAGATACTGGCAGGTTTTCTGCTACTGCCATTTGGGGAGACAAGGTACCCCTGTCTGGGGACACCCACCAGGACCTGGAGGTTCAGCGTCAGGTGCCTGTGGGTTTGGCTGTACCTGGGGTCTTCCTCCTGGGGGTGCTGGTTGCTGCCATCTAGCTATTGTCTCTCAGGATTGCTTATCCCTGCTGGTCTATTTCCAAATTGCAGTATCATTGAGATCTTGGGACTGCAACATGTTTGAACCTAAGACATCTGAGATCCAGATTGGTGGGATAGTGACTGGGTCTGTCAGGGCCTGTCTGGGTCAGGCAGTCTTGTGGGAAGTCAGAGGCAGTTCTGAGAAGTTTTTGGATGCTGGCAGAGACAGTTGTTCAATTTTCCACTGAGATTTATTTTACTTTTTCCTCTGGCATCTCTATCCACCATATTTGGAGCATGGTGTTTTTCATGCACCAGTCTGTTGAGGATGGAGATATATGCATGGTGTTTTGCAGTTCTGCCATATATTCTTATATTTTTAACTTTTTTCTCTTTATATGTATACAGTTCCGCTTTCTTGTCTGTTTCTCTGGATTCCTTTCTAAATTTTCTCCCCCTAATACTCAATCTCTGTTGGTTCCTCTTCCACTCTTCCTATGGAATTTTGCTCCTGGTTTCTCTCTTTCTCCTTCATGAACATCATGTCCTGCACAATTTCTGATTTCTCAGTGTCCAATATTTGAGATTGTAAATTCTTTTGGCAAATTTTCTGTTCATATTCTGGACTGTGATTGAACTCATCATTGCTATTTATAGCTAGAGGGCAGTAGACACCTTGGTGGAAGCTATTAGATTTGAGACTGTGTATTGTTTGCACTGGATGCTGTTGATGTTGGTCTTCCTCTTAAAGGTGGGATACTAGAAAACTTCAGGGACAATATAGTTCTCCAGGGTTGAGTCTGCAGTACCTCAGATTAATACAAGTAGATGGGGAAACATATAATCAACATGAAAAAACAAGAGAACAAAGTGTCCCAAACAAATAAAGATGCCCCAATATGAGAATCAACTGACATCACATAGAAGAAATGCCCACAAAGGAGAATGTACATAAACTGATCTATGAAGTAAAGGATGGTATAAAGAGTGAAATCAAAGTGAAATTACAGGAAGTTAAAGATCACTTCAATAAAGAGAGATTGTGGGGAGAAAAAGCAGAAATCCTTGAAATGAAGGTATGAATAAACCAAATTGTACTTGCAATGGAAAGCATCACCAATAGACTAAACCATTTGGAAGACAGAACCTCAGACAATAAAGACAATATTATTTACTATTGAAAATCAAGTTGATCATGCAGAGAAGAGGCAAAAATCCATGAACAGACCTTCCAAGAATTATAGGAAAACATGGAAAGAACAAATTTAGGAGTTATCTGTATAGAAGAAGGAACAGAGGTATAAACCAAGGGAATGCACAATCTTTTCAATGATATATTATCAGAAAATTTCCCAAACCTAAAGAATACAATGGGAAATCAAATACAGGAGGTTTATAGGACTCGAAATGTACAAAATTACAGCAGACCCACACAAAGACACATTAAAATGAGAATGACTAAAATACAGAAAAAGGGCAAATTCTAAAGGCTGTGAGAAAAAAAGCAAATTATGTATAGGAGAAAACCAATTCAGATCTCAAATGATTTCTCAACCCAGACCCACAAATCTAGGAGGTCATGGAACAAAATATGTCAAGCTTGGAAAGAAAATGGATGCCAACCAAAAATTTTAAATCCAGCAAAATTATGTTTCAGATTTGAAGATGAAATAAAAACCTTCCATGAAAAACAAAAGTTAAAATAATTCACAATTAGAAAGCCTGCACAGAACATTCTCAACAAAATATTTCATGATGATGAAGAGGAAAAAAAAAAAAGTGCAAACCAGCAAAGGGAGGAACTACACTAAAGGAATAGTCAAGGAAGAAACTACATCAAATTAAAAGCCAGAAATAAACCAAATGACTGTGAATGCAAATCACATCTCAGTAATAACTTTGAATTTTAATGGTCCAAATTCATCAAGCAAAAGATATAGACTTGCAGATTTGATTAAAAAAAAAATTCAACAACATGGTGTCTCCATGAGACTCACTTCATAGGCAAAGACATCCACTGACTGAAGGTGAAAGTATGGGAAAAAATATACAAATTGTGGAAACAAGCAAGGGTTTCCATCCTCACATCAGATAAGGTGAAATTCTAGCCAAAGTTAATCAGAAGGGACAAAAAAAGTCATTTCATCTACTGAAGGGATTTATATATCAGCAAGACATACAATTATAAATACTTATTCCCCAAACAATGGAGCATCTATGTATATCAAACAAACCCTTCACAAATTCAAGAATCAAATAGACCACAGCACAATAATACTGGGTGACTTTAACACATCTCTGTCACTACTGGACAGATCTAAATAAAATCTAAATAAAGAAACTATAGAACTCAATAATACAATAAATAACTTAGACTTAACAGATATATATACAATATTTCATCAATAAATGAGCAAATACACATTTTTTCTCAGCAGGACATGGATCCTTCTCTAAAGCAAAACCACATCTTATGACACAAAGTAGCTCTTAGTAAATACAAAAAAATGGAAATAATACCCTACAGTCTATCAGATCATAATGGACTGAAATTAGAAATCAATGATAAGGTAAAAATAGAAGCTATTCTGCATATGGAGACTAATACGTTATTGAATGACAAATGGATAGAAGAAATCAAGGATGAAATGAAAAAAAAATACCTAGAGTAAATGAGAATATAGACACAACAAACCAAAATCTCTGGGACACAGAGATTTGAAGGGAGTACTAAGAGGAAATTTCACTGCATTGAGCTCATTTATCAAAAGAATGAAAAGTCAACAAATAAATGACCTAACATTATATCTCAAAGCCCTAGAAAAAGAGGAACAAATCAACACCAAAAACAGTAGAAGATAGGAAATAATTAAAATCAGAACTGAAATCAATGAAACTGAAACAAAAGAAACAACTGAAAAAATTGACAAAACAAAAAGTTGGTTCTTTGAAAAAAATCAATAAAATTGATAAATCCCTAGCCACACTAATGAAGAGAAAAGGAGAGAAAACCTGAATTACTAAAATACAAGATGAAAAAGGAAATATAACAATAGATCCAACTGAAATACAAAATAATTAGAAACTATTTTGAAAATTTATACTCCAATTAAAGAAAATACAGCAGACATGGACAAATTTCTAGAGATATATTACCTATCTAATCTGAATCATATCATACAAGATCTAAGCAGAATAATTTTAAATAATGAAAATAGAAAATGCCATCAAAAGGCTACCAATTAAGAAAAGCCCAGAACCAGAAGGATTCTCAGCTGAGTTCTACAAGATCTTCCAAGAAGAATTAAAACAAATGTTCCTCAAATTATTCCATGAAATAGAAGGAGGGAACCTTTCCAACTCATTCTATGAAGCTAATATCACCTTGATACTAAAATCAGACAAAGACACTAAGGAAAGAAAACTTCAGACCAATATCCCTGATAAACATAGATGCAAAAATTCTCAATAAAATCCTGGAACATTGTACCAAAAATATTAAAAAGAGAGTAAACCACTATCAAGTGTGGTTCATCCCAGGGATGCAGAACTGGTTCAACATATGGAAAAAAATAAATATAATTCATCATATCAATATACATAAAAACAAGAATAATTATCTCAATAGATGCAGAAAAAGCATTTGACAAAATACAGGACTACTTCATGTTTAAAAAACTAGAAAAAACTTAGGAATAGTAGGAACATACCTCAACATTGTAAAAGCCATATATGCTAAACCCAACGCCAACATAATTCTAAATGGAGAAAAATTGGAAAGCATTCCCTCTAAAATCTGGAACAAAACAAGGATGCCCTTTCATCACTTTTATGCAACAATGTCCTTGAAACTCTAGCCAGAGCAATTAGAATACAGAAAGAATTTAAAGGTATACAAATAGGTAAAGAAGAACTCAAACTATCACTATTTGCCAATAACATGATTCTTTATTTAGAAGATCTAAAAATTTTCACCAGAAAAATTCTAGAACTAATAAGTAAATTCAGCAAAGTAGCAGGATATGAAATCAATACCCATAAATTAAATGCATTCCTATACATTAGTAATAAATTAACTAAAAAGAGAAATAAAGAAAATTATGTCCCTCCCCTCAAAAAGAGAGTAAAGTATCCCATTCACAGTAGCCTCAAAAAATAGGTATCAATCTAACAAAAGAGGTGAAAGATGTCTACAATGAAAACTACAGAACACTAAAGAAAGAAATTGAAGATGACATTAGAGGATGGAAAGACCTCCCATGCTCCTGGATAGGCAGAATTAATACTATCAAAATGGCCATACTACCAAAAGTGTTAAACAAATTTAATGCAATTCCTATTAAAATCCCAATAACATTCTTCATGGAACTAGAAAAAAAATCATGAAATTCATTTGGAAAAATTAGAGATCCAGAATAGCCAAAGCAACCCTTAGCAAGAATAGTGAAGGCGACATCAAAATACCAGATCTTAAACTATAGTACAGAGCTATAGTAATAAAAACAGCATGGTTTGGTGCCAAAATAGACATGTGGAGCAATAGTACAGAATAGAAGGCACAGAGACAAACCTACAAAAAAACAGGTATCTCATAGTAGACAAGGGTGCCAAAAGTATTCACTGGAGAAAAGATATTTTACAAACGGTGCTGGGAAAAATGGAAAGAACATGTAACAAAATGAAATTAAACCTTTATCTCTCACACTGCATGAAACTCAACTCAAAGTTGATCAAAGACTAAGGTCTAATAGAAGAAAAACTAGACCCAAATCTATACCATGTCAGCCTAGAATCTGATTTTCTTAACAAGACCTCTAAAATGCAATATGTTAAATCAAGAATCAATAAATGCAATGGGATCAAACTAAAAAGCTTCTTCTCAGCAAAAGAAACAAAAAATAATGTGAAGAGAGAGCCTACAGAGTGGGAGAAAATCTTTACCACAAGCACCTCAGATAAAGCAATAAACTCTAGGATATATAAAGAACTCAAAAAACTTAACACCAAAAACAAATAACCCAATCAATAAATGGACTAACAGACACATCACAGAAGTTATCAAATCGATCAACAAAGACATGAAAAAATGTTCAACATTGCTAGCAATTAGAGAAATACAAATCAAAACTACTCTAAGATTTCTTCTCACTGTAATCACAATGACAATTATCAAGAATACAAGCAACAATAAATGTTGACAAAAATATGGGGAAAAAGTTATACTCATACATTGCTGCTTAGAATGCAAATTGGTGCAACCATTATGGAAAGCAGTATGAAGATTCCTCAGAAAACTTGGAATGAAACTACCATTTGACCAAGCTATCTCACTCATTGGTTTATACTGAAAGGACTTTAAATCAGCATACTACAGTGATGCAGCCACAACAATGTTTATAGCAGCTCAAGTCACAATAGCTAAACTATTGAACCAACCTAGATGCCCTTCAACAGATGAATGTATAAAGAAAATGTGTTATGTATATATGATGGAATACTACTTAGCTTAAAAAAGAATGAAATTATGGCATTTGCTGGTAAATGGATGGAGTTAGAGAATGTCATGCTAAGTGAAATAAGCCAAAGACCCAAAATTAAAGGCCAAATGTTTTCTCTGATATGCAAATATTTATTCACAATAAGGCGGGGTAGAGGAAGAATAGAGTTACTTAAAATTAGGTAGAGGGAGTGAATAGGAGGGAAGGGGTATGAGGGTAAGAAAGATAGTTGAGTGAAATAGACATTTTTACCTTGTGTACATGTATAACTGCATGATCGATATGATCCTACATGTATAATCAGAAAAATGAGAAATTGTACTTCATTTATGTATGATCTATCAAAATGTATGAATGCATTCTACTATCACATACAACTAATTAGAACAAATCTAAAAAATTTAAAGAAAGAATATCCTTGATGTTTTCCTTCAAAATCTATATTCCTAATGCCTCTTCTTCCTTAAAAAAAAATCTAATGTGAATTTGATTAAGATCCTGCTAAACTTTTAAATAGTTCATGGTGATACTTGGCAAAAAGTATTTGAAAGAAGTACAGCAAACCTTTCCCATTCTTTCTATACTGGAGCCTCCATGGCCAGAGAATTGCCTATCAGAGTGTTTAAAAAAAAACATTACTTGAGTGAAAATGAAAACACTACACATCAATTTTGTAGGCAAGCACTAAAGCAGTGCTTAGAGAGAAATGTACAGAAGTCTGTAAGATGAAGGGGAAGCAGCAAAGGATACTAATGAGCATGTGGGCAGGAGGAAAAGCAAGAGAGAGTTCTACTCCAGAAGCTGAATGAAGAGTATTTCAAGGAAAAATTGATCTACTGTATCAAGGGTTTCTGAGAGGTTAAACGAAATGTGAATTGATGATCACTGGGCATCACAGAGATCACTGGTGAACTTGGCATAGTGGTTCAGTAAGTTCAAGACTAGAGACAATCTAATCATGAAGACATTGTCAGATGAATCCAGATGATGACACATTCTGTAAAACTACCAGTTTTATTCTCCATAACTGTCAACATCATGAAAGACAAAAGTCCCCTTCCCACCCCCACAAGAAAGCTTAAAAACATTTCTAGATTGCAGAAAAATAGAGGCATGGTAAATGCAATACAGAATTGATGAATATTGGATTAAGGGAGAAAAAGAAAAACAGAGCCATAAGGGATATTACAGGAACATTTGAAGAAATCTGAGTAACATTAGATAATATTAATATAGAGAAATGAGAATAAGCAAAATACACACAGTAAATACAGGTAGTTTTTTTTTTTTTTTTAAGAATTCTGCTATGATTTTGGACACAGAACTACTAAAGAAATATAATGTGGGGAAAAATTACAGTACCTCACCATCAAATATAGGTGATCCACACATTTTTGAAGCTGGGATAAGATATTCTGAAGTTTAAATTTCTTTGCCATCTCATTTCCAAATGCATCTGTAATTTTGAAGACAGAAATAAAAATGGACTAACAAATCAAAAACAAAAACAAAAATCAAACCCAAATCTTTATAAATAACCTTACTCACTTTATTGGACATTCCTCAAATTTATACTAACACACAATGGCTCATCTGCACCAAGAATTAACAGCATATCCACGTGGAACTTTCTTATACATCACTTTGTTTTGGGGAAAAAGTCTATAAATTGAACTTGGTGGTGGTTTGTTATAATGACTGGAAATTTCTGAAATTTTCTTCTTTAACTGCTATTGTGGATTTAAGAGGGGGGAAAAAACAAATCGAGGACAAAAGGCATGAATGGACATTTAAAAGTGTTTGCTTCATTGTAGGGAATAAGAAAAAACTAGGCAAGGGAAAAAAAGGATATTTCATCAAACAACAACTAAGTCTGATACACTTAACACTGCCATTGTCTCACTGCAGCTAACCTGACTATCATTCAGAATATAAAATCCTACCATACTCTTGTTATACAAAGTGAGTGTAGTTATAAAATATTTCCCTGCCCCAAAATCACATTCTCATTTAGTTTCTAAATGGATCAAGTGCCCTCTGATTACCTAGGTCTTTCATCAAAATAGCCTTGTAGTATATTTTCTGCAAAGTCAATGTGTTATGGTATATCACTATTTCTGTCTTCTTGGGAAGCTCTGTAGCTACCTCAGCTTTTACTCTCCTCAGCAGAAATGGCTGCAAGAGGTTGTGTAGTTCACTTGCTGTATAAGGAAAAAAATACAAGAGAGTGGGTCAGAAATACAACAAAAGCACTGAATTACTAGAGAACATATAGCAATTTACTTCCCTCATTTTCAAGCTAATTCTGCATTCTTGGTTAGTATAGCAATTTTCATAGTACAGACACTCCTGGATTTACAAAGTGGTTGCATTCTTATAAAGCCATCATGAGTTGAAAGTATCATGTAATAAAAAAATGTATTTAACAGACCTAACAAACCAAACATCACAGCTTAGCCCACCCTAACTTAAATGTGCTTAAAATGCTTATAACAGTCAACTCAGGCAAAATAATCTAATAAAATAATATTTTATGAAAAACTGTTGAATACTTCATGTAATTTATTGAGTACCTGCATCTAAACAACACTGACAACACAGAATACTGTGGAGTATCAGGTATTTACCTTCATGATCACCTGGGGGACTGGGGAGTTGTGACTTGCTGCTCCCACCCACCCTCACAGGACAGTAATTTACAACCTATCTCTAGCCTGGAAAAGACTGAAACTCATGTTGTATTATGGCTGAATAGTATCCCATTGTGTACATACACCACATTTTCTTTTTTCATCTACTAATGGACATTTAGGTTAGTTCCAAATTCTGGGTAATGTGAATAGTGCTGCAATAAACACAGGAGTAGGGATATCTCTGTGACATGTTGATGTCCCTTCCATTGATGGGACTGCTGAATATTACAGCAGTTCTAGTTTTAGTTTTTGAGGAAACTCCATCTTGTTTTCCATTATGGTTGGACCAATTTACTCCTGCCAGGAGTATATCAGAGTTCCCCTTTTACCACATCTTTGCTAGCATTTGTGAGTTTTTCTTTGTCTTTTTGTAATAACCATTCTCACTGACATGAGTTATTTTCTCATTGTGGTCTTCATTTGCATTTCCCTGATGATTAATGACATTGAACATTTTAATATAACTAACAATAATGCATTATATATCTCAAACCAGTTAGAATTCAGACACAATTTTGAATATACTCAATATAAAGAAGTTTGAGTATATGGTATGCTAATTATCTAAATTGATCACTACCGAATGTATACATGAATCAGAACACCAATACCACATATCTCAAAAACAAGCACAAATATGTACATCAATAAAAATTCAAAATCCAAAGTACTGTTTCTGTTGAATGTGTAATGATTTTGTAGAATTGTAAAGTCAAAAAATTGTAAGCTGAACAAGCATAATTAGAGGACCATCTGATTTCTGCCTTCACTGGGTCCTTCCCTCTTTCTTCTGGACTTGTTCCTGGCTTTTGACCCCCAAAATACTAACACTCAAAGAGCTTGATTCTTCTTACTAATAATCTCAATTCAAGAAACTATTTTCCAGGGTATTCTTGCATTTTAATCCCACTGAGCAGCATAACAGACTAGAAATGTACAGCAAGTAATGCTGTTACCATTTTTACAACAGTTAAGTGAGGCTCAGAGGAATTAAGTAACTTAACCAAGGATACACAGGTGAATGTGAATATTGCCAGTATTCAAGCTTGAGTTTTTGACTTCTAATCCCTTGTGCCTTGACCAGGTATTCTGATCTTCAAAAATTATGCAAAATTATAATTATAATTAACATAGGATTATCAGAAACAGAAAATAAAAATACAAGAAACCAGTTAAATTTGAAATTCAGATAAACAATTAATAGTTTTTATATACAAGTTTGTCCCATGTCACATGTAATTGGATGTCCTATTTTTAATCTGGCAACTCTAAACATGGGAGAAATCAATCAGAGCAGGTTCTTGAGGTAATCTTTATCCTGTGGTATGGGAATTTTTGCTATAAGAAGTCTTTGCAACTCATACCTAACCACAACATACATAATCACTAGTTGGCCTCCTGCAATTTGTTTTGGACAATCAGCCTAGGATATTCAGATATTACAGGAATATTCAGAAAATTCCACAAGGCAGAGGAGCAAAGGTGTAAGAGAAAGTTACTGGTTATATGGATGAAGGCTTACCTTTTCACTTCCACTCCCCACTCATCTCAGACTTTTGGTTTCTGTGAAGTGTTACAGAAAGAAACCAGTGTTGCAGAATTACTAAGGTCAGTTTGGGACTACAGCATGCACTTACTTTTCTACACTGGGAAGTGGCATGGAAAGTAAAAGTCTGTAAAAATTTACAATTTGAAGCCAGGCATGGTAACATATACTCAGGAAAGGAGGATGGCAAGTTGAAAGCTAGCCTAAAAAATTTAGCAAGTCACTGTCTCCAAATTTTCACTAAAGCACTGGAAATGTATCTCAGGGGTAAAGCACCCCTGGGTTCAAACTCCAATACCACAAAAAGAAAAAAGTTTAAAAAGAAATTACAAGCTGTTTTTTTTATGAAAGCATGCAGATCAGTAAATACTTTCTATCTTCTTCCAAAAATGAACCAAGTGAGCTCTATTGTAGAATCATGTAACAAACAAATAAGAATCATGAATAGCAGACAACTGGACACAACACGAGGGACCCAACATCTGCCTTGTGTTTGTGATTCTTTGAAGAACTGCAGGTATTCCCTGGTTATCCACTCTCTTTCTTTTCTATCTGTAACTGTTATTCATTAGGGAAGTTTGTGTGTCAATATCACCTAGGGATGATTTGTTAAATGGGAATTAGCCTTATTTGGACTTTTTCAATATCCTGGTAACATTAAACAAAATCTTCCATTTGTTCCTTGGAAAACAGATCAGGTTCCACAAAACTGAGGAGAGAGTAGAACTCCTGGAGTCTGTTTTGGAAAGGAGTTCCAGTCAACAAGAGACTGAAGACCACTGAAACTAGAATATGTAAATAAACACAATTAAAAATCTCTAACATTGGGAAGCAAAACTGAGTTACTCATGACAACATTTATTGAAACACAGAGTGGCATGATTTAATGGAATGAATTAAGGCCATGAAATCAGGAGTCTCAAGTTCAAGTGGTACACTCTGTTTAATGTAGGAGATATTATCTCTTCAGTTTCAACTAAAATAAAGTGATAATAATCTGTAAAAAAGACTCTGTCATAGGAATGTAAGTAACATTACTTTGTGAACTCTGAGTATTACACAATTATCCACTATGGTTATTGTTATTCAATCTATATAAGGATTCAAACTATGTAATGACCCACAAGGGGGAGTTAACTGGGGCATCTGAGTAAACACGTACACTCAAGAAGTTTGAAAAGCCAGAGCTATAGCATCAGGTCTCTCTGTTACAAGCAAGAAACAAGATATACACTAACAAAATAACTGTTTATAAAACTTTGCAGTACATCAGATGCAAGACAACAAGATTTCTCAATGTTTCTGGACATTCTGCCATAAGAAGTACAATACAGAAAGGATTTCTTTAAATTTTTGAGAAACAGGGCAGGAAATGTGGCTCACTGGCAGATCACTTGACTAGCATGCGTGAAGCTCTTGGTCAATCAGCAGCAGCACCAAAAAAAAAAAAAAAAAAAAAAAAAAGAAAAACACTGAGAATAGGAGAGACTAATGAAGAAAGAAAAACAACAATAACAATATTAGGCCAAATAAGGTCAACCTCTAAACTGACACAAGAGCTTATTCCAGGAGAAATAAATAATACAGCAAAGTGGAAAAGTCATATCCTATTTATGTATATTATTTTAAATATTAAAGTACAAACTTATGGCAAAGAGACACAATCAAGAATTCCTACAAAGAAGACAAAGAGGACACCAGAGAGAGAGAGGATGTTCTATCAGGCAGGGGATAAAAATATTTGAAATTAATAAAAACTGATAACATCTTCAGTAAAACTCTAAAAACTGCAACTTCTAGGCCATTAAATATAGAATTCAGATCTAAAATTTTTCAATAAATGAACTCAAAGTTAATTGATTATAGGATGAGGACCAAATTTCAATTATCATCTCAGAAATTACCAAGTGTGGTCTCCTGTGTGAACGAACTTTCACCAGGACAACAAGGAGAAGGTAGTTCACATTCCATTGGCTTCTCAGAAAGAAAAGGGCAGCACTAGGTTACAATTATATTTCTCACCTACTTTACCAGAATGATATAAGAGATTGAGATAAGGGAATGAAATCAAGGGTATCATAACAAAAATTATGACAGATGAGAGATTGGAGGCAATGTTCTCTAAGAAATTGTTCTTTTCATGAGTCCATGTGAATGGTCAAAGTTTTTAAATAGATTAATGGGGGGGCAGTAAGGTATGTCCAATATGTCTGTGACTGCAGGCAGAACTATAGGATCATTTTTGCCAAGAAATTAAAGACACTCAAAAGAGAGTAGAAACATCTCCAAAAATACAATGTATTTTATTGGAGTAGGTTCTTGCTCATTTGATAACTGGATTTTAGTAAATATTTTCTCCTATATAAAAGAGAAAGGAAAAGTAATTAGCCATGTTCAATACTACTTTTGTCACTACCCCAACCCCCCAAAAAATTCTTTAGCCCTGAGAAATATATCTAAAAACATATCAATTTAATTGACTATGTACAGGCCTAAACTACGTGTTTTCAAAGGGGAGTTAGAGAGGAGAAGAAATGAAGAATAGATTGAATATAGGATTTTTAGGCCTGCAAAACCATTCTGTGTGATACTATAATGGTGGTTACGTGTCACTACCTGTTTGTCCAAACTCAAAAAATGTGCAATAGCAAGAGTGAATCTATAAATTATGGACTCTGAGTATTCTGATGTTGTCAATGCAGGTTCATTAGTTTTAACATCTCTGTTCAGAGAGATGCTGAGAATGGGGGAGCATGTTTGTAAAGGGGCAGGGGACATATCGGAATTCTCTGTACCTTCTACTCAATTTTTTTGGAAATAACTTGCTCTAAAAAATAAAGTCAATTAAAAAATAAAGGAGGGTTTTATTAAAAGCTAAGACTATCCTTTGAGTTTACCTTTGAAAGTGTCTTATGCAGCAGAGAACTTTGGTTTTTCAATCTGTGAGCTTCATCCACAACAAGGATACTCCATGTAAAGCTGTGAGAGAAAATCCAAACTTTCATTTTCAGGTAGCTCAAACACATGTCTCACAATCACAACTTACTACAAAATTGTGAATTGTTAGAAAGACTAACAGTAAGCCCACTCTGTTAGAAATATACCTGGAATCATGGCTTTCCCATTTCAGAGGTTACCAAGTGATTTTTTTTTCTTTTGTCAATATGAGAAAGACCTATACAAGAAGTAAGTGGCCAGAGAAAGAAAAGAAAAGGATACATTTATAATCTTGTACTATGTACCAGACATTGTGCTTGTGGCTACATGTGTTATTTAACCTAAAAGAATAAGATAAGTGACCATAACTTTGCCAAGAAAGAGACTAAAACTCAGAAAGTTTAGGTAAATAGGTCAAAATCATAAATGTAGAGCTAAGATTCAATCCCATAAAAAAATAAAGAGACTTTAAAATGGGGGAGTGGTGAACAGGATCACAGAGATGTTCAGGAAGATGCTGCCACTGGACTTGTTAACATGGAGGTCATCCCTGGCTGTTGTCAGAGCATGTTTTGTAGTATAACAGGTTATGACAAAAATGTCTCAAGAAGTTCAGTCATAAAATCATATTTTAAACAGATGCTATTGGTGGAAAGCTGTTAAAAGCAATCCAAAATATGGTAAATGATTGGATGATATTCTAAAGTGCAATATTTATAATATAAAACAAAACTGAAAAATAAACTAAATATCCAATAATATGTGATTAGATAATAAATACTATGCTGCAAAAATACTTGTATAACTAAAAAGATATAAATATTGAGTATTCTTTCTAAAAATGTGAAATCATGCAAAAGACAGTAAAATATAAGTTATATAATTTATAACTTTCAATTTTTTATGTAACATTATGTAATCCCATTGCATTGTTTTTGTACTTGTAAAACTAAGTGGATCAAGCAAAACAGTAAATAAAGAAGGACAATTCCTGAAAGATTAAAAGAAAGATCTGTGTAGAGGCTGGCCTACAAAAAGGAAAGCTTCTTCCTCTGAGGCTACAGAGAAAATTCAGAGTAATAGAGGTGCCTACTGCCATTCACCTAATGAGAGTGGTATAGGTGAAGAGTGATATGAGGATCCAAAGAGAGGGCAGAAGTCCAAGGAGAGTACTGGGCAGCGGAAGCAGAGGATGAATTTAAGAATTTAAAGGAGATAGGGTCCCAGCGAGGTTGGATGTTGCTTATGAAATAGGTGCTGAGTGTCCATACTACAGTATCATTCAAAATAGATTAGATCTTATTCCATTGGAAAAACTAGACACAGGCTTGTATATACACAAACATCTAAAAATGCTTATTCAATGCAGAAGGCCAAGTGAGGTGGATTTGCTTCAATGAATGAAAGTGGCTGAATCACTGATCAAAGGAAATGATTTTCAGAATGTACATATAGTAATGGAGAAATATAACCTTAAATATACTGAAAAAAATATATGTATGTTGTTGGGATTCTTAATATGAGTAAACATTATAAATATCCCTTTGTTAGTAAGGTTCTTTACTCCACTCAGAAATGCATTCAAAAAGACTGAGATATAAAAATGTATTTCTGCTGAATAAGGTGACACTCAAGTACTTCTAGATACTTAGAGAAGCTCTCTTAGAAAGAAGGACCATGGCAGCAAGTGATGGGTTTGAATGTCTGCTCAAATGTCTGCTCTGCCTTACTGGGATAACTGATCTGTTAATTTACTCCTTTGTAAAATGAATGATAATACCTGCCTACAGGGTTTTCATGAAATCTAAATGGGACAATTTATATAAAGTACTCAACAACATTTATGTACCAATTTTATTATCTTTTGAGACTTGCCACATATTACCTTGTATCATGGATATCTTTATAATTCTTATCCCTCTACTGGCTCATGGTATAGCTCAATGATTTACTTTCCTGGTTATTACCAGTAACTCAACAGTTCCTTTCCATGGAGAGAATTTGAAAAAGTTAAATTGGATATTAAGAATATAAACTAGAGCTGGGGGAATAACTAGTGGTAGAGCAGTTGCATACCATATGGGAGCCCGAGGTTCAAAGCCCAGCACCACAAAATGAAATGACATATAATTAACATGACATGACATTAAAGAAATAAAGTAAAAGAATGAAAAAGAGGAAAAGCATATACTCTTCTAAAGGAAAGATAATATACTCATTTAAATGTAAATTAAATAAAATACTGGACAAAGTCATAAAATCTATGACCTAGTCTTTAGCACTTCAAAATAAGATTACAACAGAAATCCATGCACAATAACCTGGATGAGCAAAAATATATTTAAAATATTGATGAGGCACTCTGAAAACAAAACCTTCTGAGTGGCAAAGCAGCACAAAGGGCAGGATGGTGCACATCAATAATGACAACTACTTGTGAAGCTGGAGGATGGCAAATTTAAGGACAGCATCAATAACTTTAATGAGACTATCTCAAACTAAACAATGAAAAGGACCAGGCATGCAGCTCAGTGGTAAAGTGCCCCTGGGTTCAATCCCTGCTACAAAAATGTAATTTAAAAGGATGAACTAGAAGTATACTTCAAATATCCTTTCTAAAATGTTAATTCTACAACACTACTACTTTGTTATTTCTTTTTTTAAAGGTCTTTTTAAAAAATTTTATAGACTGCATTTTAATTTATTGTACACAAATAAATGGGGTACAAATTTTGTTTATATGATTGTACACAATATAGATTCACACCATTAGTGTAATTATACGTGTACACAGAGTAATGATGTCTATCTCAATCCCCCATCTTTCATATTCCCACCCCCCCTCTCATTTCTCTCTACATAATCTAAAGTTCCTCCCTTCTTCTCTTACCCCCCACCCCCCACCCCTATTCTGTATTATCATCCACTGATCAGGGAAAATATTTGACCTTTGGTTTTAGGGGATTGGTTTATTTTATTTAACATGATATTCTCCAATTCCATTCATTTACCTGCAAATGCCATAATTTTATTTTTCTTAATGGCTGAATAATATTCCATCATGTATATATACCACAGAACTTTGTTATTTCCAGGGAAAGCCTCCTATATTACAGTAAAATCACCAAATAGCAGTCCTGAAAGATGTCTATGAAAGTTACAAGGTAATGGATCTAGTGTCTAGGCAGGATGCAGTGGAACCCACCTGTAATCCTGGAGATTCTGGGAACTGAGGCAGGAGGATTACAAATTCAAGGCCATCCTTGGCAACTCACAGATACCCTTTCTGAACATGTTAAAATAAAAGAAATAGGAGTAGAGATGTAGCTCAGTGGTAGAGAACTCCTTCATTCAGTCCCCAGTACCAAAATGAAAACTAACAACAAAAAAAAAAAAGAAAAAACTAGGAATCTACTAAACACCAACCATGTAGATGTAATCTCAGTTCTCACAATAGTCATCCAAAGACTGTTATCCCCCTCTTTACCATTGAGGACACAGAAGTTCAAGGACACATAGCTAATGAGTAGAGATTAGAATGCAAGACTTCCACTATGCCTGCCTATGAATAAACATGACCCAAAGAAGACAGACCAGACATATCATGAAAGTGGCAAAGTACCAAACAATGTAAGAAGAGAAGACTTCCACACACAGCAGTTTCTTTTTTTTTTTTTTGGTTGAGTTGTGAGAGGTTTTATTTTATTTTATTTTTTTATTGTAAACAAATGGGATACATGTTGTTTCTCTGTTTGTACATGGCGTAAAGGCATACCATTTGTGTAATCATAAATTTACATAGAGTAATGTTGTTTGATTCATTCTGTTATTTTTTCCTTCCCCCCACCCCTCCCACCCCTCTTTACCCTCTATACAGTACTTCCTTCCTCCATACTTGCCCCCCTCCCTAACCCTAACTCTAACCCTAACACTAACCCTTCCCTCCCCCCCCATTATGTGTCATCCTCCACTTAGCGATATCATTCGTCCTTTGGCTTTTTGAGATTGGCTTATCTCACTTAGCATGATATTCTCCAATTTCATTCATTTGCCTGCAAATGCCATAATTTTATCATTCTTTATGGCTGAGTAATATTCCATTGTATATATATATATATATATATATATATATATATATATATATATATATACCACAGTTTCTTTATCCACTCATCAATTGAAGGGCATCTAGGTTGGTTCCACAGTCTGGCTATTGTGAATTGAGCAGCTATGAACATTGATGTGGCTGTGTCTCTGTAGTATGCTGATTTTAAGTCCTTTGGGTATAGGCCAAGGAGTGGGATAGCTGGGTCAAATGGCAGGTCCATTCCAAGTTTTCTAAGGAATCTCCACACTGCTTTCCAGAGTGGCTGCACTAATTTGCAGCCCCACCAGCAATGTCAGTTTCTGATACAGTAAAATATACTCACGATTTTAGAAATGGTGCATTTTTTAAGCAAATCTGAAAAATAAAGGAAGACACATTAAAAAGACTGGTATTGTTGGGAATGGTGGTGCATACCTACAATCCCAATGACTTTGGGACACTGAGGCAAGAGTATGACCAGTGCAAAGCAAGCCTCAGAAACTTAAATGAGGCCCTAATAAACTTGGTGAGACCTGGTCCTATATGAAAAATAAAAAGGATTTGGAGATGTGGCTTACTGGTTAAACACCCTTGGGCTCAATCCCTGGTTCTAAAAAAATAAGAAATTAAAATAATAAAAACACTGGAATTGATAAATTCTGATAATAATAAGCTAGATTTTTATTTCTTCTTAACTCTCATAAACCACAGGATCTAAGTCTTTTAACTTGTTAATTCTGTTAAAAAAAAAAAGTAAGCCCAATTCCTAAAGCAGCACTATCATATGAACAGAAGGGAGGTATGGTTAAGTGGAAAGTCTTACAGTTACCCAGTCTTAGTTTAAACAAGGATATAAAATGAGACTGGAATTAAAAATCCTCCATTCCTATCATCCCATTATAAGACATGATGCCTCTATATACAAAACCCTCTCACCTGCCTCCCTGTCTCCTGCTAGACATCAGCAGAGGAAGCTAAAGTGTCACTTTCCAAGGAAGTTTTCCCCCTTGATCAACCAGAGGAAAATGTATCCAGCTAAATTGAAGCACGGTGATCCTTCACTTTGTTTGGTAATAGTCCATCTTTTATAATGTGATGTAGGTAGACTGTCCCCCTAGAAAAATGTGTTCTATTAAAAAATTTAAATATAATTTCAGTAGATTTTACAACTTCTAAGGATCCAGGTTAGGAATTCTTGTTTTACAGAAACAAATGAATACCTCATAGGTAGTCAGCAGCACATGAAAATGTGACTCCTGCTTTAGGTCTTGCTGAAGATGTGCTCTTTCCTCCTTGTCCCCTGCATATGTTACACAGGAAAGAAATGGCACAATTTTAAATCCAAGAAAAGAGGCAGACGAATCCAAATGCTAAAGCCATGAGATGGTGTGTGCATGTCATGAAAGGACTTCAATGTGCAGACATCATTCATTAAGTGCTGATACCATAAAGAATACTGGGAGTCTGAATTGTTATCTAGAATAATTATTAAAACTCAGGGGAAGTTCTGTGGTAAGCAGGGAGAAGGATCAGGTCTAAGATGCTCTTGTGCTAACTGAAAATGCAATGATGTTTCACATTTTAGTTACTATGTTTCTATGGGAAGGATAGTTTCTCCTTTTGATAAGTAAAATTTATTTGATACATAAAGATGCAATTTATATGACAATAAGAGCACTAAGAAGGGAGAGAGAAAACTATATTGAAGCAAAGCTTTGTATACTATTGAAATTGTTGCCATCAATCTGTACAAAATGTTATTAAGTGAAGATGTTTATTATAATCACTAGGGCAACAATTAAGAAAATATTTTTAAAATATATAAAAGAAAGGAAACAAAGATATCAATTGGTATGCCAGAGGATATCTCTTTATCTCAAAATCAGGCAGTAATGAATAAATAAAGGAACAAAAAAAGTGAGTACTAGCCTTGAAATTTCAGAATGGTAACAGTAACAACCATTAGGTCCTCCCCCATCAGATACTGTGTCTTAACCTATGCTGTTTTGGTTCAAACATTCTGGAATAAAAACGTTGACTATGACAAGATTTTGATCTATGCTATTTTACACTTCATCTAGAAAAATATCAAGATAAATAATACAAGTCCAAGTACATCTACTCTGTACTTTTTCATATCTTCTTTCCACTTGTTCAAAACAGATAGGGGACAGAGAATCATAAATGGTCCTTCATCTTCTTCCTGCCAAATAAATGATGAGAGCAATTGTCTGGAACAAAGCAAGAAGGCAGTTTTTGTCACATTTTCCCATAAGAAACAACAAAGTTCCCACAGCTGTGGGTTGAAAACACAAACTCTTATATATGACTTGCTTCATAAAGAAATTATGTACAATCTTTCACACATTAGGACACTAGTATGTTCCTAGAGCAAAATCAGGTACGACTCAGTGGACTTCCCAAGGGAATTGATGGCGTTAGATTACTTCAGGAGTTAACAATGAATAAGGCTCAATATTTATGAAATTGAACCTCTAACACAAACAAAAGTCAGGAAAAACAGAAATCAATGAAACCAACACAACTGTTGGAAAAGAGAAGGCATACTTGGAAACATCAAGCCAGAAGTACTAAGACCTGACTATAAACAGGACTCACACATTGTGGCCTCTGTCAATGGCCTAGCTGCCCTGATGAAAGTGCTTTCCTTCCTTCCCAACTGTCTCCCACCTTCTGGGTTTTCCTTCCTTCTGTAAAAATTTATAGAGTATCTTCTATTGGCTCAAGTTCTATGTGAACAATACAGATAAAGCCCTTGATCTTTTTTAGTTGGTGCCTTATGATTATACTGAAGAGGGGAATTTGTTATGCCATATTTGTATATGCTATATCTAGAAGACACATTCAAATGGGGAAAGTAGAATTTATTATCATTCTCATAAGAATTAAGGGTATAAAATGTAACTTTGTAAAGTCAAGTGGGCATACTTCAGGAGATGCCTGAAGGCACTTATGACTCTAAAGTTGTTGTGATATACAAGAAAAAAGAATACTATCAATAAACAAAAGCACTTGAAGAGCTTGCATCCCCAAATACTGTGCTATTTCTGAGGAAAAAAATATGCCTTAAGGATCATATTCAAAATCCTGTGAAAACTGTAGCTCAAAGATGTTCACCTCAAAATTAACTTAAGTAACCCCCTAAAAAGGGGGAACTCATGTTTCCTCATCAATAGAACATTTAGGTAAATAATATATTCTCCTAATGTCATTTTATGCAGCCAGTTGAAACTGATCGTGAATATAATAATATGCAACATTACAGTGGTAGTGGTACATTACCAAATAGAAATCATATGAGCTATAAGTGCACTATAATTTCATTGATATAAAACATTCCTTGATGCTTGCAGGTGGTTAGACTGCTGTGATGAGAGAATGGCAGTTCACTTTTTTTTATATATGATCATATTAATTTTATAAAGGACATGATTTTCTTGTAACTATCCCAGCCCCAAGTGTACCAAGAGCAACCCTGTATTAAGTACCCTGTATTTAACTGTATTAAAATCATTCTGTTTAGCATTCCCTGAGAATACAATTTAGAAAAAGGTTTACCTTTTATTACCAAAAATCAGATGTATCTACAAAATAAATTTGGAGTCATTAGTGAATTCTATCAAACATCTAAAAAAGAAACAGTAACAATTCTACATAACTCTTCCTGATAATTGAGGAGGAATACTTTTCAATTTTTTCTATGAGGCCAGATTTACCCTAATACTAAAACCAGACAACAACATATAAGAAGGGAAAAATGCAAACTAATATGTTTCATAATGTAGATTCAAAAATTCTAAACACATTTTTACCAAAACAGATTGGGAGTTGGTATATATTTAAAGAATTTAAACTACAGCTGGAAAAGCAAAAGACAAGTGGAATTTTCTGGCTCTCAGTGCAGTCAGTAGGACAATTTCAATGACTGAGACAAAAGAGATTATAGGGAGGACATCTCTGGGAATCTGAGATTTATTCTAGTTTCATATTTCTCAGTACAGGAATAAACCAGGAACATTTTCTTTGCCCAAGAATTCTAAGAGGAATCACTGATAAATCTCAGGGGACCTTACTGAGAGGTCATATTGTGTTCTGAATAATGCCAAGATTGATGAGGTACACCTGGCCTAAGTAAAGTAGCCTTCAACATATGGTCAGAGAAGCCTCCATATAGCACTGCTCAAGCTCAAACTTTATATATGTAAGGTGAGCATTGAAGGGGACATTGAACTTCTAAAAAGATGAGACCCTTGCTCATTTCCACCAGTGACCAATGGTGAAACTTTCTTGGGATTAGGAAGTTTTCATCTTCCTAATTTCTGATCAAGATGCCTGTGACCTATATCATAATTACACCAGGATATCTTTGCAATCCTTCAGGTAAGTAATCCTTGTGTGATTGACACAAGGGGTGTTGTGACTGATTTTCCATCAATCCAAGCCCAAATACATCAACCCAGGGCAGTATTGCTGATTATCCTGACAGAAGCATCAATTTCAACACACCACCTACTGATCAATGCCCAAGGGGGCCACATATGATTGTCCAGGTTTCTAGGCTGTAACTCACCTGCAACACTTTATTTAAAAAAAATTTCAGTTTTCAATGGATCTTTATTTTATTTATTTATATATGGTGCTAAGAACTGAACAAGTTTCCTCACACATGCTAAGCAAGTGCTGTAATGGAGACAAAACCCCAGAACCATACCTCACCCCCTTTTAAGGCCATTAGATGGCTAAGTTGTATTTTGGAAAACAGTGTACTTCCTCTTCATTTCTCTATCACAGTATAAAAAGGGGAAGCAGCCCCACCCCAACCCACTCCCACTCAGGAAGGGAGATTAAAATTAGAAGCAATAGAGTTAAGTCCATAAAGTGTTACTAAGGAGGTTAGAGTCAATTTGATCCTTGGGTAAGTATACATGCTTAACACAGAGAAAAGTCCTAAACCTGGGCCCATTAACTGCACTTCTAACTCAAGTAATTAACTCTTTTCACAGATACATGTCAAAGCTCAGATAAAATAAGGGTAATGACATGATTCTTAACCACTCTTACAACTGGAAAAATCAATTTCAAGTTTGTGATCTCTTAATAAAAGTAAGACATTTCACATCCTAGTGTAAAAATAGATCTTGTAGCTAACAGCTAAGATGGTAATGAAGTGTGAGGAGGTATTTCAGTGGAGGTGAAAAGTGCTTGTTCAATACTAACATACTTGGCAGGTCTTAGCAAGGCCCATCTCATCTCCCAGGATGCAGCCATTCTGACAGAGGAAGTATTAGGCCAGCCAGTTGACTCCCTCCAGTTGATAAGGGCATAGATGAATTTCTAAAAATAAAAAATACAGCAAAACCAGAGAGTAGACATATATGTGGGCTAAACTCTAAGAATTTGAATGAACAACATGGCTTACATTCTCTTAATCTCAAACTTAAATCTCAAACTGCCCATATCATTTACTGGGAAATTCTATGTATAAAACCAGCTGATTTCCAAATTACTTTATGTGCAGATTGGGTCACCAATGAAAGACCTAAAATAGTCTGTCAGTGTTATATAATCAGTGTTAATTGATAGATGAGAAACTCAGCTTGGGATTTGTTCTCTAATACCCAGCTCATGCCATTGTCCTTTTCTGGAAATGAAGTGCTCCCAGTAATGATGCAACTTAACAAACAACACATGGATTGTTTACGTGATTGCTTAATGGCACCCATTTTAATTTTCCATTTGTGCTGTGTTGTTACTAAAGAAAAGGAGAAGAGTAAAACACTATGACCCCAAATGTTCCCTTTCTGTTTCCATAAACCTACCAAAAGTAAGAGAAGAATGAGAGCAAGCCTGATCTGGAAAGTCCAGAAACATACTATCTTGAAGAACACTGAATTTCTCTCATGCACACTCGGAACTAGGGCAAGTTAGTGTTATGTGTAAAAAGCTAGTTTCTTGCATGTACACTCGGTCAGTTGCTCCTTGGAATGCTGATCAAACAAGCAAACTAATACTTTTGTCACTGCTTCTTCAGTCTAACATTTAAACCCCCCTGAATGGGGATGAACAAAGAACTGAGGACATTGGGTAAAGGATACATGTCACTCATTTGGCCAGTGCCACTAGGCAAAACACCACAAGAAAGAAAGGTACTGCTTGGAGAAACACCTTAAGGGACACAGATGCTCTCAGTCAGTCTGTTGCCATGGAACTAAACCTGGAGCTGCCACTGATCTGCTATAAGATTTCCCCAAAGAATCATGTCTCCCATGCTGTCCTCAAGCACCTTCTCTGGACTTTCCACAACCTAGCACAACTGGGCTGTGGAGTGACACATGCTAAAGGACAACATGAAAATAGGACTGTATGCTTCAAAAGAGAAGCAGAGATAAGAATGGAAATGTGGGAGTCACGAAGACTTCTGGGACTGTTCGCTCGCCTTTGGTTTGCGTAGGCGTGGCCCTCCGAGTGGACATTTTGGTCTTTGTCCACGGGTCAGTACGGTGTCTTGATCCACGTGGCGCCAAAATAGGAGGCAGGACTATCACTAAAGTAGATTTCTCCAAGTGGAATTGCCCAGTGGGTGATAAAGAGACCAAACTATATGATCCTCCATTGAAGCAAGAAGATCCACTGGATGGTGGAGAAAAAAGTGGAAGTCTTGTCAGAAGAAGACAGAAGATGATGAGCAGATAGAGAACCAACAAGACTTGGGAGGCAAGTTGTATCCATTGAAGTACAGACTGAGGAAAAAAAGGACGTGAATATAAGAAAACTGGAAAAATCCTTTATTTGTTCACAGATCTTGTTTCTTTTAAGGAAACATATTTTTGAAGTTTTGAGTTTGAAAACATTTAAACTTAACCATGAGGGAAGGTGTGTAGTACAGTCACTGATTTTTTACTAGCTCTAAGTCTTCTATCACTGCTTATTTCTTATGGTAATATTCCCCATAAGTGTAAATCAGTGTGGAAATGCCTTCAGTATAAAAAGTGTGTCTCATCTGATAGTAGAGGAGTCATACTGGAGAAAAACCCTATGAATTTATTGAATGTGGGAAAATTTTACCTACACATCCCATTTCACTGAATGTAGAAGTCATGCTGAAGGGAAACATTGTGCTTCTAAAGAATATTGAAAAGCCTTTAGCTAGATGACAGATCTCATCAAGCAGCAAATTCATGCTGGAGCAAATCCAGTGAACATAGCAGAATATCTTTGAATATTAGAAAGTTTGTATTGGCGAGAAAACTGAATGAACTGAGTACGATTAAATTTTCTAACAAACTTTATCCCTTCCTCTGCATTTGAGAGGTCATACAGAGAAGCCTTGTAAATATAAGAAATGTGGAAATATCCTCAGGCAAAAGTAAATTCTCGTCTGTCAAAAACTTCATAGTGGAAAGAAACCTTGTGAATGTGGAAAAGCTTCCATTCAGATGTCACACCTCAGCCAGCAGAGAATTTATAGTGGGCAAAGCCTCTTTGCCTGTAAGGTATGTGGGAAAGTCTTCAGCCACAAATCCAATCTTACTGAGCATGAACATTTTCATAATAGAGAGAAACCTTTTGAATGTAATGAATGTGGGAAGGCCTTCAGCCAAAAGCAGTATGTCATTAAACATCAGAACACTCATACTGGAGAGAAGCTTTTTGAATGTAATGATTGTGGAAAATCCTTTAGTCAGAAGGAAAATCTTCTTACCCATCAGAAAATCCACACTGGAGAGAAACCTTCTGCGTGCAAAGATTGTGGGAAAGCTTTCATTCAGAAGTCCAACCTCATTAGACACCAGAGAACTCACACAGGAGAGAAGCCCTTTATATGTAAGGAGTGTGGGAAAACCTTTAGTGGGAAATCAAATCTTACTGAGCATGAGAAAATTCATATTGGAGAGAAACCTTTTAAATGTAATGAGTGTGGAACAGCTTTTGGCCAGAAGAAGTACCTCATAAAGCATCAAAACATTCACACTGGAGAGAAACTCTATGAATGTAATGAATGTGGAAAAGCCTTCTCTCAACGAACATCACTTATTGTGCATGTGAGAATTCATTCAGGTGATAAACCTTATGAATGCAAAGTATGTGGAAAAGCCTTCTCTCAGAGTTCATCTCTCACTGTCCATGTGAGAAGCCATACATGTGAGAAACCCTATGGATGTAATGAATGTGGGAAAGCTTTCTCTCAATTCTCAACCCTAGCTCTGCATTTGAGAATACATACAGGTAAGAAGCCTTATCAGTGCAGTGAATGTGGGAAAGCTTTCAGCCAGAAGTCACACCATATTAGACACCAGAAAGTTCATACTCATTAAAGACCCTATGAATATGAATATATTCAAAATGGGAATGCATACATCAGAAATTATATCTCACAGTGCATTGGAAAGTCATTCTGAAACCATGCACCACAAATGAGGTGAACTTATACAAGTGCTCACGATTTTCAGGACACTGAAAATTCATATAGAAGAGGAAGCCATTGAGGAAAAGACTGTCAAAAACAAAAATCCTGCAGTCAACCATAAGGGTAATGCTGAAACTATAAATGAATTTCCACTAAAATTGAACAAAAAACAGACCTGTTACTCCATCAACATAGATGTGAAGTTGTTCACCAGTTTAATAAAAGAATAAGTTGTGTTAAAAAGGAAGAGAAAACATGGTACGATCATCTATAAGTAATAAAACTGTTGGTTTCATTCAGCAGAGGGAAAGAGATTTTAGAAAGAGACCTATGCATTTAGTAGAACATGCAGTATTAAAAAAATCCATCAGATGAAGAAATATGGAACAATTAAAAAAATTTTTTTGAAAGTGATTGTTCTCTGAAGGGGAAAGGAAATAGACCATGAACACACAAGCAAAATTCATGGGTATTGAAGATAGATATACAAAAAAGCCACGTACTAAAAAATGGCTGTGACCTTGGGAGTAGGGAAACATTTCTTCATCTTAACGAATTTAAAAATATTTAACAGTTTTACTTGTGAGTGTGTATGCTCAGGAGATAAGTACCAGGAAATTTACTGTAGCTTGATTTGTAGTAACCAGATGTTGGAAACAAATGTCCATCAGGAACAAAAAGAAAAGTTCTCATGGCGGGATACTTTACATCTATAAAATGCAACAAATGAGATTCACATGTTAATGGAAGAATGGAAGGATCTAAAAACAATTGCATTGAGGGGGAAAAAGGATTTGCAGAATTATGCATATTAGTATAGTGACTTTTTGTAAATTTGAGTTAAAATTCATGAAATTCAGTTCTTTATATTGGTAATGAATACTTCTGCATATGTAAATGTTTTTGAAATGGAGAAATACAGAGCAAACCCTTGATAGCTATGGCCTATGAAGAGTGAGAGGGGAAGGGAATGAGTAGGGGTGGCAGGGTGGGGAGGGGGCTTCAGCTTTTATATATAAACATCCATTTCTCTTGAAGACTGCAAGCAAATATATGAAGATACTGGCTAATTCTGGATGTGGTATATGGATATCTTTTCTTATTTTTTGTACTTTTCTGTATTTTTAAGATTTCTCAAAAGTTAAGAATGGGGGTGAGGATGGGAACTCTGTATGTGTAGAAATGTTATAATGAACTAATTCCCAAACAAATACTAAACTTTTATAGAAGATATTTCTAAAATTTTATCAACAATGAGTGTGGATGGACTTGCTCTCTATGTAATATGAAATTATCGATTTTATTAAAATTAAAATAACAGCAAAAAAAAGAATGGAAATGTATGAGCATCTATCTATTTATCAATAAATAGTGTAAAAGTAAAAGGTCGGAGTGGTAGATAAAGAGTGGCCTTCAAAACGTTCATGTGTAGACCCTAAAAACAATGAGTATGTTACTTTATTTGGCAAAAGAGACTCCACAGACAAATCTAAGGTTCAGGGTCTTGAGATGGAAAGATTGTACTGAATTATCCTGGACTACCCAATCTAATCACATACATCTTTAGTAAAGGGAAACTTTACCAGTTGTGATTAGAAGGAGGTGACTATAGTGAAGTAGAGTAGGTATCCCCACCCAAAAGACCCTTGCCATAATTAAGCTTCTCCTCTTGTCAGATCAGCAGGATGTCTTGGGGTTTGAAGCTTCCTCTTTCTTGTAAATGCCAGGTTTGTACACAAAAGGTGTGACAGAGTTAGTCTGCAAGCTTATGTACAAAAAGATATTATCTCTGTTTTCTTGATAAAAACTTATGAAACCTAGTCTAGGGGATGGATCAGAAAGCAATAGTCATGTAAAACCTCCAACTCTCTCCTCCCACTGGATATAAAGTTCAAAAATTTTCCAAAATCTTTGTTCAGAGGAACAATTCTTAGGCAAGAGCCACCCTGGACCCTGTAGTCAATTAATCTTCTTCCTGAAAACTCCTCAGGTGTCCAGTCTCTCCTGTCCTACATCAACAAAAGGATTCAATATATGCATGTTGCAAGATCTAAAAAAGGAGGATAGAGGCCCTGGCATGTTTTTCATAATTACCTTTTATGTTTAGTTTTATGGAAGAGTGGTCACACCTGATCTGTTGTATCTTCAGAATTAGGCCTCTGTCCCAGGACTCCAGTAACAGAAATGGTCTGGCTCTTGATTATATCAAGTAAATGTCTGGGCTATAATATTCTAAATAGTTTTGTAAGATATTACCATTGGAGAAACTAAGTTAGGTTACATGGGATCTCTATTATGTTTTTTAAACACAATGTGAATCTGTAATTACCATAAAAGACATTTAATTAAAATATGAAACTATATCCATAAAGATAACAGTATTTAATACTTGAGACAACTGCAAAAATATAAAAAAATCAAGAAAGTTAGGCAGGAAAGAATTTAATATAGGAAATTAGGTCACCAAAAAATTGTTGGAAGGGCTAGAAGAGTAGCCTCCAGGTTTAACTTCCTGGTACCACCACTGAATAACTACCATAGAACTGGCTTATTAAGGTATCATCATGACCAGGAATCAAGGAAACAACCTGAAAGCACTGGCACAAAAATATAGATTATTTCCCCAAATGCTTTACAAAGAACACAAACTACTTCTGGAATTAGGAAAATAAAAAAAATTTAACTCACAAAGATTAATTTCCCAAAATGTTAACTTATTTTGGCAAATAGGAATTAAAAGTTACAATATTCAATAATTATGCCTTGTGCTATTTCTACTTTCTGTTTCTTTCCCTACACTATCAGTTTATAAACATCAGTTGATAAATGCCCCCACTAATTTTCCTATATACTTCTGCTTTTACTCATTCTATCTCATCCTCTTCATCTTCAAACCACTTGTCTACTCAATTTCATTACCTCATATCCACATGTGGGCTTCTCTGTAGCTGGATATCAAAGTGCACACACTGTTGATAGCAAGCAATTAGCTATTTACACTTTAGTCGAGATACGCTGAACACAAAGGCCAGTCCAAAAATTCATACTTAGATTGGATAAACACTCTGACAGACGCCTACTCTTCAAACATGCACCCTCTCCATACATCTGCATCTATCACTTTGCTTTTTTTTTCTTTTTTCTTTTATTGTAAACAAATGGGATACATGTTGTTTCTGTTTGTATATGGTGTAAGGCATACCATTTGTGTAATCATAAATTTACATAGGGTAATGTTATTTGATTCATTCTGTTATTTTTTCCCTTCCCCCCACCCCTCCCACCCCTCTTTTCCCTCTATACAGTCCTTCCTTCCTCCATTCTTGCCCCCCTCCCTAACCCTAACACTAATCCCTCCCTCCCCCCATTATGTGTCCTCATCCACTTTTAGCGATATCATTCGACCTTTGGTTTTTTGAGATTGGCTTATCTCACTTAGCATGATATTCTCCAATTTCATCCATCTGCCTGCAAATGTCATAATTTTATCACTTTATGGCTGAGTAATATTCCATTTCAAACAGAACACAGAACTGCACCTTTAGTTTCCTTCAGAGAACAACAAAACCTCACACTCCCATGGTATTTAGTGCATAAGTATGAGTTGAATGAATGCTTTCTTTCATACTTTGAAAAGCATTGTTCACTAATCTAGAAACTCGGTGGACAGGGACCATCTTGGCTTTGTTGTCTCCCGCACACAACACCCAATCCCATGTTCTCACTAGCATTTCAATAAAATGATGACTAAATGGTTATATTATTATTGAGCACAATTCTGTCACTCTGCTAAGGCACCACCACATTCCTGGTCTGATAAATAAGGACCAGGAGGTTGAGAGAGGCTGGATGGAGGGTGGGCACTGGGGGTCGCTCCCTGCACTCTCCAGGTTAGAAGACTAAAAGGAGGGCTGGTGGACCTTAAATTGACAACATGTGTGATAAGGAGCCTACAAACTTTTGCTTGTTTGCATTTGTCAAAATACAACTTTGAGGGTGATTTATCAGTGGCAAATCATCAACTGCGCCTGCACAGTCAATGGAGAAGAAATCAAAAGTGGAACATGTGTTTTCAGAGTTTTACCTAAGCAACCATACAGGCCAGGCCTCCAAAGCACCAAAACCTGAAGGGCAATCACACAGCCTGGGGAGCCAGGATGCAGTCTCTGCTCTGAGACCTATGCTTCCCGCCATTCCTTTGCAAGTTTCCCCTCCCACCGGCCGGGCCACCGGGATGGGGCCTAGGCCCAGCTCCGCCCTCTGTGCCTACGGCTCAGCCTTGGCACCTTCTGCACCCACCCACTGCCGGCAGACCAAAGACCCGGGCTCCCGGGAAAGCTGCCCTCATGACCCGGCCAGCAAAAGGCCAATGCCATGAGTTGGCAGGTGTGAGCATTCGTTAGCCTGGAGCCCACTTACCCATCAGGCTGCACTGGCGTAAGTCCTGCTCTTCCACGTCCGCACTGCCTCAGGTCTGCCCTTTGCCTGATGAGCTAGTAAGAAGCCCCGCAGGTCGCCCTCCATTTGGACTCGAGAGACTCCGCCCACGAGCCCTGAACATGTGGCCTTTCAGCTGTGCCAGAAAGGACCAGGCGGGCACCGCGCAGCCATCAGGGGGTGCAGGCTGAGGAAGTCTCAGAGCTGGAGCTTTGAGTCAGCCTCATGGTTAATCCGGGAATTCTTAGGTAGAGTGCTGGAATGGCTACTAGGTTCTCAGGAGCATGCTCAATTCTGTTGACTCTAGTGATAAATTGGTTTAGACTCTGAAATCCCCTGACCTGTACCCTGTTAGCTGTAGGCCAGGTGAAAGCCTATGAATGTAGTGAATTGAAATCACTGAAGATGTTATGCCACAAAGGATGTTTCAAGGAAACCATTGGGAGTAGTTTAACCAATGTGTTAACTTAAGGGTGACTCAACTCCAGTTTTGAGTGATTTTATGATGGAGTATACCACTAATGCAAATATTATGATAATAACAAAATAACTGCATTTATTTATGTAGTTCTAGGTGCTACCCTAGGGAGTTTTCACATATTTTCTTATTTAACACTCACAAAAACCTATAAATATGTCCTATTTACTATGACTTTGAATGGTAATTGGCAAAACAGGGAACACAAAATGTATTATTTTCTTGTTTTATTGTTTGTTCTATTTAGTTATACACCACAGCAGAATGTATTTTGATTCATTGTACCAAATAGAGTCCAACTTTTCATTGCTCTCTTTCTATACCATGTAGATTCACACCATTCATGTAATCATACATGTACATTGGGTAATGATTTGTCACATTCCATCATTTTCCTTCCTCCTGCCCCCTCCATTCCCTCATTTTCTGCTACATAATCCAAAGTTCCTCCTTTTTCCTAACCTCCCCCACATGTGTCAGCATCCACTTATGGCAGAAAACATTTGACCTTTAGTTTTTTGGTTTTGACTTATCTCATTTAGCATTATATTCTCCAACTCCATCCATTTATCTACAAATGCATAATTTTATTCATCTTTTATGACTGAATAATAATCCATTGTGAATATATACCATAATTTCTTTATTTATTTATCTATTGAAAGGCATCTAGGTTGGTTCCACAATCTAGCTATTGTGAATTGAACTGCTATAAACATTGTCATGGCTGTGTCACTGTAGTATGCTGATTTTATAGGCCAAGGAGTGGGATAGCTGGGTCAAATGGTGGTTCCTTTCCAAGTTTTTGAAGGAATCTCTATACTGCTTTCCAGAGTGGTTACACCAAATTTCAAACCCACCAGCAATGTATGAATGTACCTTTTTCCCCACATTCTCACCAACATATGTTGTTGCTTGTGTTGATAATTGCCATTCAGATTGAGGTGAGATCAATCTTTAAGTAGTTTTGATTTGCATTTCTATTATTGCTAGAGATTTTGAACATTTTTTCATATATTTGTTGATCAATTGTATATCTTCTTCTGTGAAGTGCCTGCTCAGTTCCTTAGCCCATTTATTGATTGAGTTATTTTTTTTTTTTGGTGTTATGTTTTTGAGTTCTTTAAAATTCTGCAGATTAGTGATCTATCTGAAGCATGTATGGTAAAGATTTTCTGTAGACTCTGTCTTCACATTATTGATTGTTTACTTTGCTGAGAAAAAGCTTTTTAGTTTGAATTCATCCCATTTACTGAATCTTGTTTTATTTCTTGTACTTTGGGAGTATTGCTAAGAAAGTCTGGTCCCAAGCTGACATGATGAAGATTTGGACCTACTGTCAGAAACTATTATTTTCTAAGAAACATGATCAGAATATTATTTCCATGTAAGTTAATCTTGGTGCTTCCATTTTAGACGTGCACCCCCTTCATTAAATTTATTTTTAATTACAAAATAGTTCAATTTAGGTTGCTTTTTCATAGAAACTCCAACAAAGTACAGTTTTATGAAGTTTATTTTGTGTCTTGAGTCTTTGTGAATACTGACTGAGCCACCTTCTTTATGTGCCAAGCACTCCTTATGATACTAGAGATAGAGGCTACTAATATCATGGAGCTTATATTTGAAAAGGAAAAGACAAACAATAAAAATCCAGTAGTAATCAAAGCTAAGATCAATGCTGAGACAGAAAATCTGTGTCACGGCATATGGCCACATTGATTTTGTGCAGTACCTTTCCTGTTACCCAAGTCCTAGGCCAGAGGCCTAATGCTGGGGGTCCTAACAAATTTGAAATGCCCCAAAACCAAATGGAAAAAATAATGGGGAAAAGAAAGAAAGGAACTTTATTCAGTGTAGCTGAATTGGAAAGACAAGTGATGTCAAGCATCTCAGTCTTGTCTTTCAGGTTTGATGTGAGCTTTGGCTTAAATAGAGAAAGATCTGGGGTAGGAGACAAGAGGTATGGGTCACAAGCAGGCTTGGTCATACTGTGGTGTGGTTTATCATTCTCTTGAGTTCCAATCACACCAATTCTTACTGGTGTTGAGGAAATTGCAGCAGTTCCAGGGGAAATTTCCTCTTGCTTCATAGATTATATATCTATTAGATCTATGAGCCAGGAATGTGGGACAATTCAGTTCCCATGGGACTATACTGCACCTGATGAGGGAGGGCATCCTCTTCATGGTTGATCTGGCTGCAAGACCCACTGTGGGAAATTTAGTGTAATGACTGAAGACTTTTAGGCACTACTCCATGGCCATGGAACAGGACACAGTAAAAGCAGGTGGTTTGTGGAAAATACCTTAGTTTTTCTGACCTTAATGTCTTCAGCCTTGAAGGAAGCACATTATCAAATTTCAATGAATACTCCTTTAATGATTAACATGCTTATGCTTATATAAACTAGAATAGCCATTATGAAAATGCTGTGGGGTTCCTCAAAACAACAACTAAAAATAGAAATATCATATGATCCAGAGTTGAGCAGGAATCTGACACAAATTTTAATAAGGTAATAAAAGAGAAACACTAAATGAAGACAGAGGTGCCAAACTTTATCCTGCTTTTAGTTACCCATTTGGTGGGCATCAGCAAGTCCAAAAGAAGAGACAGGGCTTTTAGCAAAGGCAGCCTAAGTCCCTGTTTTACTCCCCTATTTGGGTGTTTTCTCAAAAGCTTATGATTTATATCCTTTGGTGGCTTCTGTGGAAGATCCTCTCTTCTATGAAACTGCTACTGGGTGTTTTTTTGCATCCCATTCTCTGTTTGACTTATTTCCTCCCATCCAGATTCTCATGCACTATATTTATCTAGCTGGTAAAGCAATGATATCAACCACCTGCCACTTAAACAAGAGGATGCTGATTATTTTTAACTTAAACATTTCAGAGATGGGGTTCTATCTATAAGCTAAGTAGAGCATTGATATATTGAGTCTGGCATTTAAAATACAGTTGAGAAAAGCTAGCTGAGAGACTCCAGGTGTGCAAGTCACAGAAAACATTTAGAAGTTTTACTCTGAATGCTGTATGAAATGAGCCTAAAGGGGAGAAGCAGAGACTTCAGTTAGGAGTAAATTGCAATAGTCTGGGAAAAAGATGATAATTTGGGGGCCAGCGTGGTAATAGTGGTGTGGTGAATAGATATATTGAACAGGTAATGCCTAGAAGATTCACAAATTGAGAATTGGGGAGAAATAGGAGAATAAAAGTTGATTTCAAGGATTTGACATTAGCATGTGGTATAATGGAGTTGCCATATGGAAGGAGGAAGACAGAATGAAGATTTTGGGGAACATCATGGGTTCCTTTTTGTGCTGACAAGTATGCAGACATAGAAGAACTCTCATACATTGCTGGTGGGAATTTAAATTAGTACAGCCATTATGAAAAAATCTATAGGGCTCCTCAAAAAAAAAAAAAAAACTAACAAAAACTAAAAATAGAACTACCATATGATCCAGAAACTCCATTACTGAGTGTATATCCAAAGGAAATTAAATCAGTACGTCAAAGAGATATCAGTTCCATGGTTAGTACAGCACTATTTATAATAGCCAAGATATGGAATCAATGTAGGTGCCATTTTGTGAATGAATGAATAAAGAAAATGTGGCACATATATACAATGGAATATTTTTCAGCTAAAAATGGTGAAATTCTATCATTTAGAGCAACATTGATGAGCCTATGGGACATTAAGTGAAATAAGTCATGCACAAAAAAACACTGCATATTTTCATTTAAATGTGGAAATTGAAAAAGTTGATATCATAAAAGTGGAGAGTAGAATAATGATTACCAGAGTCTAGGAAGAGAGAGAAGAAGAAGGGAATGGAGAACAGATGGATAATGGGCACAGAGGTGCAGCTGGATAGGAGGAATAACTTCTAATACTCTCTAGCACAATGGAGTTCTTATGGCTGATGATAATTGAATATTTCAAAATAGTATAGAGGATAGTGAATATTTCTAACAATATAATGATAAATATTTGAGGTGATCAATAAATCAATTACCTGGATCTGGTTATTTCACATTGTATACACATAATGAAATGTCACTGTACCCCATAAATATGTACAATTATTATGTCCAATAAAATTTGTAAAATATATATATTGAAAGTTTTTTTCAAAAGGAATTCATATTGAGAAAAAACAATTCAATTTTGGACAGAGTATAATGAGACAGAAATACAGATCCAAGTACAGGTTTTGTATAGTTAACTGGATAGACTATTCTAGGGTTCAGGGGAAAGGGTTAGAACTAAGCACAGATAAAGAATTTATAATTTTAGGATGAAGCTTAAGTTATAATATCCCCAAGACCATGACTGGAACTATAAAAAAAATACTAATCCTTGGTCAACTCATATTTAGAAATTGAGAGAAGGCAGCATAAGAGACTAAGATCAGACAAAGAAACAGTATGAGAACTAAGAATACAATACTTCTAAGTCCAAATTAAATAGGGTTTCAAGAGTGATGGTCTGCATCAAATGCAGTTAAGCTGTGGAGTAAAGATAGAATAAAAAATAAGCACTAAATTGGTCAACATTATGGTTTTCAATGGTCTTGGCAAGGAGTCCAGTGCCTGACTGGAGTGATTACATAAAGAGAATGAGAGGAAAGAAGGTGGAGAAAGCCTATCTCACCATTTTTGAAGAGTTTTGATGTAAAAGGAAGCAAAAAATTGGCAGCAGTAACTACCAGGTCAAGGGCAGTTTATTTTGTTTTAAGATGGTGATGTTAGAGCATATTGAATGCTGATGAAAATGATCCAGTGGAGATAAAATCTAATGATACCAAGGTATCTTGAGTGAGAGGAGGTGGGATCTAATAATGCACAAGTAGAGGATTTGGTCTAGACAGTAAAAGGCACAGTATGAAAACAGATTGGTAGTGACAGCACCTGATTTCTCCTGCCTCTATTGACTAAATAAGAAAAAATGGCATCTGGTGAGCTTGTGTGGGAGGGGTACTGGGGGTTTGAGGACATAAAGATGTGAAATAGTTGTCTAGGAAAGTGGAGAGTGAAAGTACGAGAGGAATATGGTACCATTGCCAAGCAGCAGTGAGGACCACTTGAAGTTGATGTTCAGGAGAGCAGGCAGCATGGTGTGTGTTGGGGAAGAGTTAGGGAATTGAGTCTTACCAGGGTTGGATATTTGCCAGATGAATACAATAGAGAGTGATAATAAAGTTGGTCATATCCCCAGTGTCTAGAATAGAGGTGAACATGATAGATAAGGTCCCTGCAATTGTGGAGCTCAGGTTCTAGTGATGAAGAAATATAAAAAGTAAAGAAAGTACAAATGAACTTTCAGGTAGAATAGTGCTAAGAAGGTATGATATTGAGAATAGGACTGGGGAGGAGCTGAGTAGAGTGGGTTGAAGAGGATGTCACTAGAAAAATGACATTCAAATTAAGGTCTGAATGATGGGAAGTCAGCTTTGTAAAATCAGAGGAGAAAAGTTTAGGTCAGAGGGATCACAAAGGCAAAGCCATTGAGACAATATTTGTCAGGGATAATAAATATATTTAAAAATTGGTGACAGATCTGGGTACAATGGAGCATACCTGTAATCTCAGCTACTTGGGAAGCTGAGATAGGAGGATGGCAAGTTCTGGGTAACCCCAGGAAACTTAATGAGACAGTCTCAAAGTAAAAATGACTGTAAAATGAAATAAAAGGTATGTAAAATGAAAAGCTATGTAGCTCAATGGTAGAACAATTACCTAGCATGTGTAGGGCCCTGGGTTCAATCTCTAATGCTGAAAGAAAAAAAAAATAGTGAAGATGCATTTGAAGGTATTTGGTCATTGAGAAGCACATGCTTGAAGGTGAGAGAAGCAGATTCCAGGGGGATTCCCACAGGTGTTTACCCTGGGATATGGATGTCTTTGCTACCACTGAGGGATTATAAGAGAGAAAATCTGGTTTGAGGGAAGGAAGATAATAAATTTGCCTTAAGGATGTATTTGATTTGTACCTAGAACAGTGTCTGGCCCATAGGTAGAACTGAGAAAGTATTCGTAAATACTTGTGTGAGGGGCCTTTAGAACAGTTTGAATATATAGGACCTGTGATTGTTATAACCCTGAGGAAAAGAGAGGACATTTAACAAATGGGCAAACTAAGGCACAGAAAGTTTAGGAAACTTGTTCAGTATTTTCTAGTGAGTCAGTATTAACTGCCAGAATGAAGTCTAGCTCAATTTCTTTTTCACTCATTGCTCAGGCTATATAGTCATAATGCTTTTATTAATTCTGTTTTATTCCTCCACAAAAGGGAATGCCCTCTGACAACAGCAACCCAGTAACATTAACAGTAAAAAATCATGCCTTTGATAGACCTCAGCATCAACCCCAACCAAAACAAGCATGATTAAAGCACATGTTAGTGTACAGGTTATATTTGCTGTCCACTATGTCCTTGACATACTGGGTTACAATAAGATACTAGTTGGCAGCTCTAGTGATTCAGATATGGAGCTTCAGTAAAAGATGTGAACATAGGGGAAATTTTTTCAGACCTCTTCTTGCATTCATGAACTTGGATTTTTGGGCTAAGGTTAGGATTAGGTCAGTGCCCTACACTGAGTTGAAAGCAATTTGGGTTTTCTTTCTCCCAAGCAAGGAAAAACTACACTTGACTTTGATTTAATTATATATGTCAGGCATCATATTTATATAATAAATGTGAAACCAAAAGAGCCCAAGAGCCTGAGAAGATATACCAATGAGACTGTGCATTTAAGTATAGCAGGAAGTGCTTTACAGAAATCTTGCCCAGTCACCTTTGAAAATTGTCACTCCCTTTCAATATCAAAGGTAAGGGCACACACTAAAAAATTATCAAAAATTTATTGAGAACACAGGTCAGAGATTGTAGATGGCTTTGCACTGAAACTTGTCTGTGTGTCTTTTGTTTGACAGAGCAGTTCTTGTTCTCCTATTTCATTTGTTTAAAGTACTGGAATTGAACCCAAGGTTTTATGTGTGTTAGGCAAGCACTGTCCTACTGAGCTACATCCCAATTCCTTTTTATTTTATTTTGTTTTATTTGGGGCATGGGTAGTCTGTTTCAGGCTGGTCTCATACTGTGACCTTCCTGCATTAGCCTCCTGAGTAGTTATGATGACAAGCTTGTGCCATTTTTGCCAAACTTTTTTTTTTCATTCTAATTTAATACTTTTTTTCAAATTGGTTACAAGTAATTTCACTCCTTTTGGTCCAGCATGAAAACATTTATGTGACCGACCTAGCTAGTTCCTGAATGCTTTGAGTCTACTACTACTGGAGTTTAACTTTTCTGACAGATTTTCATGTGAGGAGCAGATCATCTCAGCAGTAAAATTGCATAAAGCCAAATGTTCCTCCTGATTCACCCTACACTAAAATTCTTTTTTTTTATTGTAAACAAATGGGATACATGTTGTTTCTCTGTTTGTACATGGCGTAAAGGCATACCATTTGTGTAATCATAAATTTACATAGAGTAATGTTGTTTGATTCATTCTGTTATTTTTCCCTTCCCCCCACCCCTCCCACCCCTCTTTACCCTCTATACAGTAGTTCCTTCCTCCATACTTGCCCCTCTCCCTAACCCTAACTCTAACCCTAACAATAACCCTTCCCTCCCCCCCATTATGTGTCATCCTCCACTTATTAGTGATATCATTCGTCCTTTGGCTTTTTGAGATTGACTTATCTCACTTAGCATGATATTCTCCAATTTCATCCATTTGCCTGCAAATGCCATAATTTTATCATTCTTTATGGCTGAGTAATATTCCATTGTATATATATACCACAGTTTCTTTATCCACTCATCAATTGAAGGACATCTAGGTTGGTTCCACAGTCTGGCTATTGTGAATTGAGCAGCTATGAACATTGATGTGGCTGCATCTCTGTAGTATGCAGATTTTAAGTCCTTTGGGTATAGGCCAAGGAGTGGGATAGCTGGGTCAAATGGAGGGTCCATTCCAAGTTTTCTAAGGAATCTCCACACTGCTTTCCAGAGTGGCTGCACTAATTTGCAGCCCCACCAGCAGTGTATGAGTGTACCTTTCTCCCCACATCCTCCCCAACACCTGTTGTTGCTCGTATTCTTGATAATCGCCATTCTAATTGGGGTGAGGTGGAATCTTAGGGTGGTTTTGATTTGCATTTCTCTTATTACTAGAGATGTTGAATCAATCTCACAAAAGAGATGAAAGACCTCTACAATGAGAACTATACAACACTAAAGAAAGAAATTAAAGAACACCTTAAAAGATGGAAAGATCTTCCATGTTCATGGATAGGAAGAATTAATATTGTCAAAATGGCCATACTACCTAAAGTGCTATACAAATTCAATGCAATTCCAATTAAAATCCCAATGACGTACCTTACAGAAATAGAGCAAGCAATTATGAAATTCATCTGGAAGAATAAGAAACCCAGAATAGCTAAAGCAATCCTTAGCAGGAAGAGTGAAACAGGGGGTTTTGCAATACCAGATCTTCAACTCTACTACAAAGCAATAGTAACAAAAACGGCATGGTATTGGTACCAAAACAGAAAGGTAGACCAATGGTACAGAATAGAGGACACGGACACAAACCCAAATAAATACAATTTTCTCATACTAGACAAAGGGGCCAAAAATATGCAATGGAGAAAAGATAGCCTCTTCAACAAATGGTGCTGGGAGAATTGGAAATCCATATGTAACAGAATGAATCTAAACCCATATCTCTCACCATGCACGAAACTAAACTCAAAATGGATTAAGGACCTCGGAATCAGACCAGACACCCGCAGATTATAGAAGAAAAAGTAGGTCCAAATCTTCACCTTGTTGGTCTAGGAGCAGACTTCCTTAACAGGACTCCCATAGCACAAGAAATAAAAGCTAGAATCAACCACTGGGATAGATTCAAACTAAAAAGATTTCTCTCAGCAAAGGAAACTATCAGCAATGCGAAGAAAGAGCCTACAGAGTGGGAGAATATCTTTGCCAATCATACTTCAGATAGAGCACTAATCTCCAGAATCTATAAAGAACTCAAAAAACTCTACTCCAAGAATTCAAATAATCCAGTTAACAAATGGGCTAAGGAAATGAATAGACACTTCACAGAAGAAGATCTACAAGCAATCAACAAACATATGGAAAAATGTTCTACACTAAAATTCTAAGAAAACTCTGTGACCTTCCTCTTCCACTGGATTGATAAGATCCCAAAGCCATCTTATACCCTAACTGCACAAAGCCTTGGTCTTAGGTTTGAAAAATGAACATACATGTTGCACATATATCTGTATTCCTGAGGTACAGTTGTAACATTTAGCCAAGGAAGTTTCCCATTTTGATACCCCATAATGCTCAAAAATGGAATGGAAAATAATCTTCAACCTCAGAGTACTTAAATAATCTGAGAGTGCTTCCAAAAGGCCCATGATGCATAGCAATTCATAGTGAGGACAATAATAGTAGTCCTATAACATTGTAGAGAACTAAATAGAATTTTTAAAAATACTTTTTTAGATGTTGATAGACCTTTATTTTATTCACTTACTTATATACTGTGCTGAGAAATGAACCCAGTGGCTCACACATGCTAGGCAAGTGCTCTACCAGGGAGCCATAACCCCAGTCCCAACGTTTTTTAAAAAATAAGAAACAAAACACAAAATTGAATTTCCAGGGTATTGTAAAAGACCAAAATAATTTAGCTGGAAATAAATCTGGAGATCACCCAACTGTCTGCATCTCACCAGTAAAGACTCAAGAGATCAGGAGTTATCATTTATGGTTGAGGTTCCATAGTAATCTCATTAGCTTGTGAAGTCCACAGGCATAGTGTTTTCCCCATTTTCATGACCCATAGATGTGGTCTCTGAAAGCAAACAGAATTACAGAGTTTTTAGAAAATGTAGAGTGATTGCTTTTGATATGTCTTAAAGGTAAATGAGCTAGAATTACCTGATAACAACTCCTTCCAGGAATACCCACCTCTAATCTTCAACATTACTTTTTCTATTAAAACTTCATGTATTCTTCTGACATGTCTTATCCTTGAATAAGGTATAAAATTTGATAGTATTGTTTGCTGTAAACTTCTTGCTTTGAGAAGTTCAAAGTCCTTTGTCTTCCAGAAGAGGGTGGAGGGCACCTGCAAATGGTTTTTCGTGTCCTTACACATACTCAGTTTTAAAGTTAAGTTGTTTAAATATGTACATCCAACCTTGCAACTTGTTAGTAACCATTTACAATATCATCTATTTAAATGGTATGCTTATTAAGTGCCAAAAAGTATGAGTCACCTTCATTGATCTCTAACTTGGTTTACTTTTAAACTCATGTTTTAAACAAGTGAATGGAATTGAGGTGTGACGGGTATATTTCACATCATAAAAACTAACACAGTGTTGGTCTGCTACTTAAAAGTGGCCTTATGACATTTCTTAGTTGAACAAATGTGTTGTTTCTTGACCCCATTTTGGGAACTAATTCGGACTATAGTCTTATTCAGATATAAAATGAATCCCCTTAGCCAATCCATATACCTTTATCATAATCAGATGTGGGCTGAAAACCCTGTTAATTTGTTTTTAGTAAAAGAAAATTCTACTCTTGAAACGAGTCACACCCTAGTGCAGAGGATAAGAGCATGGTTTTAGATTCAAAGACTGTCATTTACAAGAAATATGGCCTTGGGCAAATCTTTAAATCTCTTGGCCCACTGTTTTTTGATCTTTAGGAAGGGATAATAGTAATACCCCCTTTTTACAGTGATCATAGCGAGTAAGTAAAAGAAAAAATACATCAATCACTTATAAAAGTGACAGCTCTGCATATGATTACATGTCACTTATTATTCATGCCTAGAGTGAGACCCCCACATTTTGAGTCTCCTTAAGCATCCTAGCCAGGTTTGGCCATTACTGAACAGTAGTGAAATCAATTGAGGCAGGGATGATTTGGGGAGGGTAGCCATTACTCTGCCTGATTATCAGTTTTGTGGTTTTTAAACTCTAAATGGATTTGAAATTAAAATCTGCTGAATATACAGCATGGGGGTTTCTTTTTTGTTATCCTCTGGGCAAAATTTCAACACCTTATGAATGGCTTCCATAAAAAAATAAACTTTCATCATAATGCTCTGACTTCTCTGACTTTTCTTAACATAGACATACCTATATGGTTCACTATTATATTCTAGAACCAAGAATGATGCCTGGCATATATTTCCTACCCAATATTTTTGTTTAACAATTAGATTTCTCAGAAAGCTGTCCTGAGTGTCTGCTAAGAATCGTTATGGAGCTATAGACCCTCCTTTTCTCATTTTTCAGTTACATAGCTGTGGAGAATAAAATATTATAAACATCCTTTAATGGACTGAACATATTTTGCATGTTGCTGATGGATACCTTGAGAACTTTATCCTGAGATGTACTTCTCTATCAGTCCCATGATCATTATTTGGAGTCTAGTTGTCCTTCCATCCCACAAAGCTTTTTTTATTACTTGTTAGAGATTTCATATGTAGAATTGATTTAAGTTCCTTGAAATTCCACCTCCACTGGTAGGTGTCCAATAAGAACACTGAGAATTCAGGGTTCCTATTTTCTCATTTTTTGTGACAATTTCCTGGTTTTCAGTATATTTTTGTTTTCTTCTCAGGTAGTACCACTTGCACTTTCCTATCATGATTCCTCTTTCATTTTTCTATCTGCCAAACAAGTGTTTTCTCAGACACCACCATTTCTATTTTCTGATCAACTTCCACCTACCAAACTGGTGTTGTCTCCTCCTTGTACAGCTGAAAACTTTCTAATAATAATTATATTAGCTCTCAAGACATTAATTTAAATCAATTCTTGATCACTTCATTAACATTAAGTAAGACTGATGGTAAAAGTCAGTTTATTTTGATGTTACCTTATGAATGAAATTACTTGAAAAGTTAATAAATTTCTTTCAAAATGCTAAGAATTTAATAAGTACTCAATGCTATAAAATAATCTTGATATTTTTTAGTCAAACTGCATTTCTAAAATTTATTAAAGCATATTAAATTGTGCTTTTCAAACTTTAATGTACACATGAATTACTGGAGATTCTCATGAATTAATTTGGATTATACCAAAATTCTCCACAAGCACTAAGTGATATTTATACTGATGATCAGATAACTATTTCACATAGTGAAGTTTTAAAGTATAGACAGGTATACAAATAGATGTCATGTGGGCACAAAATATAAAATGTTACTGTTACTCTTTAATCAGAAAATTAAATAATATACACCCTTTAATGAAATATGTTTTTAAAAAAACATAAGTTTCATAACTCTTCCTTTCTCAAAAAATGGCATAAAAGAGAATAAGACAATAAATGGATTAAAAAACACTTAAAGGTGTGTAGTTGTCCACTTTTGCTACATATTTAAGAATTAACCACTGGGAGAACATTAACAAAAAATGATGACAGCCCATTTATGAGATTCTGGTTGTGTTGATCTGGAGTCCTAGTAAACTTCTCTGGTAGGTAATATAGAAAATGTAAACAGCTAAAATGTTAATTAGGGCAGAGATATAGTCACAACCACACCTTAAATGAATACTTTGGTTGAAATAGGTAAAATAAATATGAGAAGACTTGAAAGGAGACTCCTGAAAGTCTTATTGCCAGTCACAAAGAAATAATTTTAGGGCAGACAAATGATTATGATCAATTTTGGATTCCTAGACTAAATAATTGTTTAATAAGAATTTGGAGGAAAATAAACCTGAATGTGGACAAATCCAACACTCTGTTTTGTGGATATTTAATGTTTTGTAATACCCACTCTCCTAATATTTATTCATTTCTGTAATACAAAGGAAGGAGAGGGTCTAAATTGGTTAAGGTGATTTTATATAATCAAAAAGAATTTAAATGTAATAGATTTGAAAACCTGTGGTTTCTGATGTTTCAGTGACAGAATAATAGGCTGGATTCATATTGCATTATTTTATTGGATTACCACATTAACCCCTTGAAGTAATTAACTGGAAATTTTTGAGGAAGCAAAAAGCTTGTTGTAGGAAGGAAGACACTGAATTAGGGGTTAATGTCATCTGAACCAGTGCTTCTCAATTTTCATGTGTTTCTGAATCAGTTGAGGATTTTGTTATGTTAGTTCTGATACAGTAAGTCTAGGGAGGGACCTAAAATTCTGCATTTCTAACAATGCCCCTAGTGATCCCCTTTGTGGTGGTCCACAGACCACACTTTGGGTAGCAAGGATCTATAACGGTAGCTCTCAAATTTCAGTTATTTTTTCTTAAGCATTTAACTTGTTTTCTTTTTATTTTATGAATAATGTTGACGGTAACATCCTTTAACAATGATCTTTGTTTGGAAGTCTGAATATTTCTTTAAAAGACCATGTGAATTTCAAGAATTTTTATATACATTGCAAAATTACTCAGAAAATATTATAGTAACATATACGCTCCTTAGTATGTTTTGATCTAACCCATTTTTACTCATTTAAATGACTGTTATGCAACAATAGTAACAATGGGGTAAATAACAACTTATACTGGAAAGAGACTTAGTAGTACATTTTCTTGAGAGCAATGTCTCAATATATATGAAAATTCTTGAGACTTAATCATTCAGCTGTGAATTTCTCACTTGGAATTTCTTGTGATTGCCATCCAATGAGTGCTAAGACTAAATTTGATGTGACTACTTTGTTCACATGTTTAGAACTTTAGGTGGGATAGCTAGAATTTCTGGGGGGCTATTTGAATAGTTCTCTATCATAGATATTTTCCTCCATGTGCCTAGGTTGGGCTTTCTAACAGTATTGTGGTCTCAATGTAGTTGGAGATTTTATAGTAAAGATTTAGTATATCCCCAAAAAGCTCAGGTGTTCAAGTCTTGGTATCCAATGCAGCATTATCCAAAGGTGGATCTTTTGGAAAGTGATTTATTCATTAGGGTTCTGACATCATCAATGGATTGATTCATTGACAGCTGAATGGATTACTAGACAGTGGTAGAAACTGCTGGCAGGTGGGACATGGTTGAAAAGCAGATCACAGGTTCGGGGGGGCTACCCTTGGGGACTATATCTTGTCCTGGGCCTCTTCCCCCAACCCCTGCTTTCTGGCTACCATGAGCTGAGAAGCTTTCCTCTGCCATACCCTTCTACCATGATTTTCTGCCTTGCCAGAAGCCAAAAGCGGTGTCACTGAAAACTCTGAATCCATGAGCCAAAAGAATTCTTTCTCATTGTCAGGTATTTGGGTGACAGCTACAAAAGTTAACTTCTTACATGGCTGCTGGGTTCCACCAAAGTGAGCCTTCTAAGACATTCAGGTGGAAGCTTCAAGGCTACTTTTTACTTAGTATCAAAAGTCATTCAGTGCAATTTCAACTGTATACTGTTGGTTGAAAGCAAGCCATAAAGATACTGACATTCAAGGGGAAGGAACTACACAGAGGCACAAGTACTGGGAGGTGTGTGGAAGTGGTGTATGTGTGTAATTTGTTTGTGAATTGTCATTTATTTTAGGAGATTTTTCAACTGTTCACTGGCTATTTGTAAATCATGAAATTAGTTCTTAAGTTGCCATGAATACTTCTAATTTACGACAGGAAAATTCTGAGGAAGGGAAAGTCAGTATTTACAAATTGGTCATCATCAACACTTCAAAGGAGATGATGTGCTTCAGTGACTACACCATCACAGATCATTATCTTAACTTCATGCACAATTCCCAGGTTCTCGAGTATTTCAGGATGTATGCCAAAGACTTCAACCTTTTAAAGTATATCCAGTTCAAGGTAGGCAGTTTTGTGGGTGTCTTTGTGTTTGAAGTTCTTCATGAAGTAAATGCATAATGTGGCCTCATTTACCAGTGCTTATGTACAAATATTAGCTTGATATGCTCAAGTACAAAATCTCCACTCTTTGTTCCCTCTCTAAAATACCCCTGGGAAAGTCTCATATATTAAGGCTACAGATACAGAAAGATACCTGCCATCAGTATTTTCATTGTCTTCATTTCACACTCTGCTTATAATAAAGGAAATAAGGGGAATGAGTAGGTATTGGAACTTTAAATATTTCTGGTTCCACAACTTTTCCACAATTTCTTTGTTCTTTTATACTTTCTGAGGCACTTTTCAACATATTATTTCATGTGATCACGAAAACAACCTGGTGAAGAACTTAGTGACTGGGAACTTACTGAGGAAGCAAAGAAATTAAGTCTGATGGAGAGAGTAGAACACTGAATTAGGAAACAAAACCCTGAGTTCTGTCCCTATTCTTACAGGGACTAATTAACTTCTGACCTGAGATGAGTTAGCTTCTCAACTTGAATTTATCATAATTTTCTTTTTATGTAAAAGAAGATGACTTTTGGTTTCTTCCTTCTTTGGTATGACTTTTGGTATGACTTTGGTTTCTTCCTTCTCTAAATTCTGCTCTGATTTTCCCATAATTTATAATCATGACCATAAGAAGATATATCACCTGGCTTAAAGTCCAAACCTTCCACCTTTTTCTGTTTAGCAACAATAATAAAATGGTAATATCTGGTGATAATTTCAAAAGCCAGTCACTTACAGCCCAGTGATACATCTCTGACCTGTTTAAATGACAGTTCTTGAACAAGTTTATTACTCTACTAAGCAGTGATGAGGCAAACACACACACAAAAAAAACATAAGTAACTTAACTAACTGTGCTTAAAGATACAGAAAAATGAAGAAAATTATTATTATACATATAATAAATAAACCAAGTGATAAGTGCTATAGAAATCTATACATTGCAGCTCAGAAGAGGGATGTTTAACCCATCAGGGAAGAGAAATCAAGTTGCAGGAAGGATTTTTAGAGAATATAGTGTCCAAGCTGAGTCTTGAGTAGATAGGAGTCTACCAATTGAAGAAGGAATAAAAGGATGTTCCAAGTAGAAGCACCAGCTTGTGTTAAAACACGTAACAGGAAATATAAATAATATAGGATGGTTAAGGCTTAGTGTCTCTATTATTCAACCAAGACATTATAGACCTAGACGGTCATTGGAATATATTCTTGATGTTTCCTTAGGCTGGCAGAGTAACCCATATTTATTGCTTTTTTTTGAAAAACTAAAAATTATACTACTCACAGACTCTTTCTCTATAATTACTTGTAAAGTGGGCATATGTAAAAAGCAAAGAGAGATTCATTTAAAAAAATAAGAGCCACTGAAATATTTTCCTGCTTTAACATGAAAGGGAGCCTCATATTCACATGTTTGAGGTTAGTCAAATAGAACAGGATTTGGATGTCAGAAGACATCAGAGAGTTTGAGGATATCTGGGGTTAGTGGAGGAATAGGTGTTAGTGCACAGAGTGTCAAAAAAGTACAGGATAAATTCAGGAGTTATTCAGGTGCTACAATGCCTTAAGGCAGAGACTAAAAATCCTCGCAAATCCTATTTTTGTAGAGGCACAAGAGAATACATTAGTCTGTCAACTCCATTTTACTTTATGTGCCTTATGGAAGTCTCATTTGGACCACAACCTCAAATAAAACTGTTCTTTTTGGACTATGAAAATCAAATAATCTTGCAAGGATCCTAATGATGTGATGGTACCTGTGGTATCAAACTTTTGTGTAACATTTTGAAGGATAAGTCATGTCTGGGAAGATATACACTGTACTGGTTATGGTTACAGTCCCCTGTGTATGTTACTTTTCTTTCAGACCACTGTGTACAGTGTGAAGAAGAGGCTGATTTCTCTACTTCAGGCCAGTGTGAGGTAGTCACTGTGTGTGAAGTGAAAAGAAGGTTAATATCTTTGATGGAGTCATGGTTTGCACTGGCCATCACACAAATGCTCACCCCTGGTAAGCTTTCCAGGTGAGTGACCTGCGAGGAAGGAGGTTGACCCTTAAGCCATACCTTTGACACTGAGGAATAGAAGGTTGTGATCTGAGTGATTTTTAATTTGGGGTGAAATAAGTCTTACCCTAATTGTGCATGTTCCCTTGAAAATGGGATAATTTGTATTATTCCCATTTGGGCAATGGTAATTTTAGAGTTTAGAGGTCTGTGAACAATCATGCCACCACATAATGCCATTTCAGTCAAGGCTGGATTACATATAGAATGGTGATCCCATAAGATTATAATGAAGACTGAAAAATTCCTATTGGCTAAGTAGTATCATAGCCTTATAATATCATGGTGTTGTTGATGTACAAACCCATCTGCACTGTCAATTCTATAAAATTATACCTCACACAATTATGTATGTGATACATGATAATAATAAACAACCATGTTACTGGTTTATGTATTTATTGTACATTTAGTGTAGAGTATACTGCTTCTACTTATAGAAGCATTTACTGTAAAGTAGATTGCCATATTACACCAACTAGCCTCGCATGTCTCATGTTTACTGTGGGTATTGATTGCATCAGAAGGCTACACTGAGTGACTGGCCTAAACAATCTATGCTTATGTAAGTACTTCTGTGATGTTTTCACAATAATGAAACCAATTTATATCAAATTTTTGAGAATGAATGAATTTATGACAAGTAGAACATGATTGTATTTAGTTTCGCAATGACTTTGGTCTTCTTAAGGATCAAAAAGGAAGACTGTGGAACTCTAACACAGCATTGGTTCAGATGTGGAATTTTTCAGTGATTGAGGAAACAAATAAATATTGAATTTCTAAGGGTTAAATGAAAGCTTGAACAATTTAGTTTCAGTTTGGGGCCTGAAATTTCTTTTTTTAAAAAATGCACTTTACGTATATCCTAGTGTATATAGAAACATATATACTCTAATTGAAATGGGAGTATGTAATAAGGGAATGGAAAGACAAAAAAGAATGGCAGTTTTCTGAGGCAGTTTGGATTTGTGAGTCTGCAAATACAAAATTCAAACTACTTATGATAAAGGAATCACAAGTTACTATTCTGGGACTATGCAAGAAAAAAATAGCAATAGTATTCAGAATGACAAGAATAGCTGAAAAAGGGGAGATCATATGGAGAATATGTGCTTCAACTTTAAATTCTACCAAAGAATGATTTTACAAATGATATCCATCATATAAACTATTATCCAAAAATTATTTTCTGTTCTCTTGCAGGAATTGAGAAGTCCAAAGGACGGTACTTCCATAGTCTAAACTATAAAAACCCAGAGACATTGGCTGGAAAAAGAGTCTTTATAATTGTTAGGAACTCTGGAGGAGATCTGGCTGTAGAGATTACCTACATAGTCAGGCAGGTTTGAGTCAATGATTTACTTTGCTTCATTCTATCTTCAGTCTTCTCAAGAAGAAAGACCTGGGCTCCTGCCATTTTGAGAAACAGCCAGGCCCTGTAGAACCCCTGGCAGGACTGACTGAGCCCTGCCATCAGGATCCCTCAGTCCAACCGATCACTCCCTGCCTCCATGGCCCTCATATTAACTGACTTCTCCCTGCCAATAGAACCCTCAGACCAACTGATTGCACCCTATCACCAGGACCCCAGATCAACTGATTGCACCCCACCTCCAGGATCCTGCAACCACACCAAACACACCTAACATCTAGGACCCCTGCCTGACCAACAGCACCCTACCTCCAGGACCTCCACCTGACCACATTCACACCCCGAGATGCAGCTCCCCATTTGTCAAAACATTTGGATGCCAGAGTGGTCAACTTGGATAATCCTGGAAGCCATAGTTCCCATATGTATGAGGGGGCAAATCCCATCCTAAGATGCCTGCTGGAGACTTGAAGCTCATTGTCTGGTACCTCTCATGCATCAGGCTACTGAAGTCTGGGAGGTTTGAATACTATATGACTGTTATAGTGTAGATTTTCTTTTTTCTCCTAATTGAACAATTTTAAGTTTTTATTTCTTTGCTTTTCTTCTTCTCTTTTCCTTTTGTTTACCTGTTCTCTCAGTCTCTTTCTACATTTTGCATGCTAACAACAAAATTCTTTTGATTATACTCTCACCCTTTCTATTATCTAGAACTTCTGTATATTCTTTTCTTATCCCATTAGCAGCTACATCCTACATCCATCTGCATCCTCTTTGTCCTCCATTAGAAAGTGCAAACCTTATTACAAATATGTTTGTTAAACTGAAGATAATAATTAAACTCATGCTGTTTATTATGACAATATTATTAGTGTCCTCATAGGGGCTATCTTGTCTAGGATTGCATATTGTCTGAATTGGGCACTGCTAATATTGATCTCCCCTTAAAGAAAAGGTTTTGGAAACGTACAGGGCAATGATAAGCCTATAGGGGGGAAACTGCAACACCAAAGATCTGCACTACTAGAGGGGAAGGTACATGAACAACATGAGAAAACAAGAGGTGAAAGTGATCCAAACAAATCTAGATTCTATATTAATAGAATCCAATGACAGTATGGTAGAAGAAATGTCAGAAAAGGACTTCAGATATACATGATTAAGATGATTATGAAGCAAAGGATGAGATAAGAGAGCAAATGCAGGCAAAGAACAATACCAATAAGTAGTTGAAAGAGCAACTGAAGGAAGCAAAGATCATTTCAACAACGAGATAGAGATTCTCAAAAAACAAAACAAAACAAAAAAAACAGAAATCCTTGAAATGAAGGAAAAAATAAACCAAATAAAAAACTCAATGGAAAGCATCACCATAAGAGAGACCACTTGGAAGACAGAACCTCAGACAATGAAAACAAAATATTTAATCTTGAAAATAAAGTTGCCCAAAGAGAGAAGGTGGTAAGAAATCATGAACAGAATCTCCAAGAACTATGGAACATCATGAAAAGCCCAAATTTAAGAATTATTGGGATTGAGGAAGGCACACAGATATAAACCAAAGGAATAAACAACCTATTCAATGAAATAATATCAGAAAATTTCCCAAAGCAGAAGAATGAATTGGAAAGTCAAATACAAGAGGCTTACAGGGCTGGGGATGTGGCTCAGTTGGTAGAGTGCCTGCCTCACAAGCACAAGGCCCTGGGTTCAATCTCCAGCACTTCAAAAAAAAAAAAAAAAAAAAAAAAGGCTTACAGAACACCAAATCACAAAATCACAACAGAGGCACACAAAGGCATATTATAATGGAAATGCCTAACATTCAAAATGAAGATAGGATTTTGAAGGCCATGAGAAAAAAGCATCAGATTACATATAGGGGGAGACCACTATGGATAGCAGCTGAATTCTCAACCAAGACTCTAAAAGCTGGAAGGGACTGGAACAGCATATTACAAGTTCTGAAAGAACATGGTTGCCAACCAAGAATCCTATAACCAAAAAGCTAACCTTTGATTTGAAGATAAATAAAATCCTTCCATAATAAACAAAAGTTAAAAGAATTTACACATAGAAAGCCTGCGCTACAGAGTGTTCTCAACAAAATATTCCATGAGGAGGAAATGAAAAACAACAAAGGAGTTCAGCAAAGGGACAAATCCACTCAAAGGAGAAACTAAGCCAAATTAAAAACCCAAAATAAGCCCAAATGACTGGGAATACAATTTTTATCTCAATAATAACCATGAACATTAATGGCCTAAACTCTTCAATCAAAAGACATAGACTGGCAGACTGGATTAAAAAGAAAGACTCAACAATATTCTGCCTATAAGAGACTCATGTCATAGAAAAAGTTATCTGCAAACTAAAGGTGAAATGATGGGAAAAAACACAACACACACATATTGACTCAGTAAAAAAGCAGGGGTTTCCATCCTTATATCAGATAAAGTGGACTTCAAACCAAAGTTATTCAGAAGGGGTAAAGAAGGACATTTCATAATGCTTAAGGGAATCATAAATCAGGAAGATATAATGATGGTAAATATTTATGCCCCAAACAATGGTGTATCACTGTACATTAAACAAACGCTTCTCAATTTTAGAAATCAAATAGACCACAACACAATAATTCTGAGCAAATTTAACACACTGCTGTCACCACTGGATAGATCTTCCAACCGAAAACCAAACAAAGAAACCATAGAACTCAATATCACAATCAATAACCTAGACTTAATAGACATATATAGAATATTCCATCCATCAATGAGTGAATTCAAATTCTTCTCAGTAGCACATAAAATCTTCTCTAAAATAGACCATATGTTATGCCACAAAGCAGCCCTTAGTACAAGGAAAAAAAGAGTTACTGCCTTGTGTTTTATCAGATCATAATTGAATGAAATTAGAAATCAATGACAAAATAAAAAACAGAAATTACCCCAACACCTGGAGACTAAATAATATGCTATTGAATGAAACATGGATAACAGAAAACATCAGGGAGGAGATAAAAATTTCTCAGAGGTCAATGAGAAAGATGATACAACATATCAAAATCTCTGGGACACTATGAAAGCGGTACAAAGGAAAATTTATTGTATGGAGCACATTCAAGAAAGGAATGAAAAGTCAATAACTAAATGATCTAACATCACAGTTCAAAGCCCTAGAAAAAGAACAAAATAACAGCAAAAGTAGTATAATACTGGAAATAATTAAAATCAGAGCTGATATCAAAGAAATTGAAATAAAAGAAAAAATTCAAAAAAATGAGAAAACAAAAAGTTGGTTCTTTGAAAAAGTAAACAAAAGAGAAAAACACTTAGCCACACTAACAAAGAGAGGAAGAGAGAAAACTCAAATTAGTAAATTTGTGATGTAAAAGAAAATATCATGAGAGACACCAGTGAGAAACATAACACAATGAGAAGCTACTTTGAAAATCTGTATTCCAAATAGAAACTACCAAAGACATTGACGAATTTCTAGAAACATATGCTCCTATCAAACTAAACCAGGAGGACATACACAATGTCAAGAGATCAATATCAAGCAATGAAATAGAAGAAGCCATTAAAAAAAAATACCATCCAAGAAAAGCCCAAAGCCAGATGGATTCTCAGCCATGTTCTACAAGACCTTCAAAGAAGAACTCATTTCAATACTTCTCAAAGTATTCCAGGAAATAGAAAATGAGGGTACCCTACCAAACTCATTCTATGAATTTAATGTCAAACTCATATCCAAACCAGGAAAAGACACATCAAGGAAAGAAAATTTTAGACCAATATTCTTGATGAATATAGATGCTAAGATCCTTAACAAAATACTGGTAAACCGTATCCAAAAACATATTAAGAAAATTGTGCACCACGATCGAGTGGGGTTCATCCCTGGAATGCATGGATGGTTTAACATCCATATATCAATAAACGTAATCCATCATGTCAATAGACTTAAGGATAAGAATCATATGGTTATTTCCTTTGATGCAGAAAAAGCATTTGATAAAATACAACATCCCTTCATGCTTAAAACACTAGAAAAAATAGGGATAGTAGGAACATACCTGAACATTTTAAAGGCTATTTATGCTAAGCCCATGGCCAACATCATCTTAATGGGGAAAAATTGAAAGCATTCCCTTTAGAAATGGGAAAAAGACAGGGATATCCTCTCCCACTGCTTCTATTCACATCATTCATGAAATACTAGCCAGACAATTAGACAGACTAAAGAAATTAAAGGGAAATGAACAGGAAAAGAGGAACTTAAGCTGTCTCTATTTGCTGATGGCATGATTCTATATTTAGAGGATCCAGAAAAGTCCTCCAGAAAATTTTTAGACCTCATGCATGAATTCAGCTAAATATCAGCAAAATAAAATCAACATGCATAAATCTAAAGCATTTTTATACACAACTGATGAAACATCTCAAAGGAAAATGAGGAAAACAACTTCATTTGCAATAGCCTCAAAAAAATAAAATACTTGTTTATCAATCTAACCAAAGAGGTAAAAGATCTGTACAATGAAAACTACAAAACATTGAAGAAAGAAATTGAGGAAGACTTTAGAAGATAGAAAGATCACCATTATCTTGGATAGGCAGAATTAATATTGTCAAAATGGCCATACTTCCAAAGGCACTTACCAGATTTAATGCAATTCCAATTAAAATTCCTATAACATTTCTCATGGAAACAGAAAAAGTAATCATGAAATTCATCTGGAAGAACAAAAGACCCAGAATAGCCAAAGTAAGCCTGGGCAGGAAGAGTGATGCTGGAGGTATTACTATATCAGATCTTAAACTCTACTATAGGGCAATAGTAACCAAAATGGCATGGTATTGGCACCAATATAGACAGTTAGACGAATGGTACAGATTATAAGACACAGAGACATACCCACATAAGTACAGTAACCTCATACTAGACAAGGGTGCCAAAAACTTACAATTGAGAAAAGATAGTCTTTTTAACAAGTGGTGCTGTGAAAACTGGAAATCCATATGCAGTAAAATAAAACTAAACCCCTATCTCTCACATTGTAAAAAACTCAATTCAAAATGGATCAAGGATATAGGAATTAGACCTGAGACCCTTCACCAAGTAGAAGAAAATGTAGGCCCGAATCTCCATCATGTTGGTTTAAGATCAGACTTCCTTATCGAGACCTCTGTAGTGCAGGAATATTTACTCTGATAAGTGCATGAAAATATATAACAATGGGGGGTAGCAGGGGGAAGAGAAGACTGAAGATACTTTGGAGGGTGTAGAGGAAAAGTGGATAGGAGGAGGAGGGGATTGAAAAACAGTATAATGAAACAGTATTATCCTATATATATATGTATGATTACATGAATGGTGTGAATATACATTGCGTGCAAGCATAGGAATAAAAAGTTGTACCCGATTTGTGTACAATGAATCCAAGTGTGTCTGTAAAAATTAAAAAAAATAATAAATATATAAAAGAGTAAAGTTATAGTCAGAAGATTCGTTCTTGTTGTGGAATTACTGTGATCTCAAAAGGGGTTATATTGTAGAGCCAAAATGCTCAGCCAAAATTCAAGATAACTATTATACAAGCTGAATATATTTTTACTCTTGATAATTTCATTTTGTAAAACTGTTACCAGTTAATATTTGCAGAGGTACTGCTTCAAGAACACACAACCTAGGTAACTTGTGATAATAAGCCATCACCTTCAGTATAGTATTTAATGGTAAATTCCAGTACTAATACAGACTCCAGTTTAAAAAAAAAGGTAAATAACTGTAGTGTTATAGACACTGACGTTAAACCCCACTACTCTTACTTTATGACTTACTTGTGAGACTGGCTTGCTCGATATTTAAGATCAAACTTAGAGATTGACATTAAATACAGAGGCCAAGAAAAAACAGTATTTGGCTCTTGCCCTCAAAGTCAGCCTGAATCCAGGGAAGAATAGGACTTCTCTGTGGGGCTTTTCAACTCTGGGTCACATGACCTCCCAATCAAGGAAATTGGTGAGACCACTGGAGAATGGAAAGCCAATCAGTGCACTTGGTGCAGAGGAGGGTCATTGGAAAATGAATACATCCCTGATGCTTCCAAGGGAATCCATCTCATCAAGGAGACCCTATCTAGCAAATGGCAATAAAGGATCTAAGAAGCTGCTCTCAAGTTCCCCATGAGTGACCCCTGTGGGAGCTCAGCTGATTCATGACAATTCAGGATCAAGTCAATTTGATCAGCTTTATCTAAACATCTAGAAAAACAGTTAAAACCAAAACATTCTTGGACATTTAAAAGAAACAATAGTTAAATGTAACTTATAAAATACACTTGTGTTAGCCCACTAGAATAAGTAAAGTTTGGAAGTTACAAAAGAGAGATTCTTAGGCAAATGTGCCTGATAACTATCAAGAGAAAATGCCAGTCAGAAATTTTAAGTCAGTTTAAGGCCTACAGATCTTCTTAAGCTATACAGGTAGGCTTAATTTATGTGTGCTAGTATGATTATCCAGCCATAAGTAACTGAAATAGAGATCTCCACTAAACACAGGCTATACAAATAAAAAGATATTTTACAAAATCGATGACACAAATTAGTTTAGTTATATTTTCTGGTATATCAATGACATTTGGGGTTAAATGTGGTGTTTACATTCCTGATAACTTGGACAATGTTAACAATGATAACAAGACCACATAAAGACCTTGCTCTCTGTGGCCTTTGTTAGGGCTTGTTATGGAAACAATTTCTCAGTTCTTCCACCTCCTAGTGAGGGATTATTGACTTCTGTTATCTTCATGGCATGTTCCAGATGCTGCAATATTTATTTTATATTAATCTCATTTCAATACTCACATAGTTTGTTTCTCTCTCATAGAAGCACCCACTGCCAGATGACATTGCAACCTGCTCTTCCCCAACCAGACTTCTACCATGGACTCCTCCATTGACCCAGTTTCTAAAAGGGAACTCCAAACTGCTTGCCCCAGATTGCCCCCTTTCAGCACAAAGGAGCCAGAGCAGTCATCACTCCCTTTCCTTACAGCAGTAAAGAGTTTCTAAAGTGAAAGGGAGAAATGAAGCCAGAATTGTGGACAGGCAGTTAATGTAGAAATAGGGGATCAAGTCAAATGGAGGAAATGGAGTCCATGAAAGCCATCTGCCTCTGGAAGTTGGAGACTGCCCCTGGAAGAATGGAATGTCAAGAATCTGCAGAGCCCATTGATTACCAGACTTACCTGACTGAATCACTTTTCCCTTCCCCTGCCCAATTTCTTCTCTCTTTATGCATCTTCCTGCACAATCAGGCCTAGTCACATAGACAGGAAGGGGAGACAAGGGGGAAAGTACTGGAGAACAAAAGAGACCTTAACCTATAAAGGATGTAGTGCGTGCTCAATTGTTGGGACTTTAGAACATCAGCCATGGCCCCCTTCTCCCTCCTGGGAGAAGTCTTATGTTATTACCTTTAAATAGATCCTGCTTAATATGCTAAATCCCAACTTAATGTTAGGATTACTCGGCATAATCTTTCTTCTAATACTTGCAGTTATAAAATGTTTGTGGTCCACTATCAACAAAAGAATCACAAAAGTTCAGGTCAATTATGTCCTCCTGAAGGAATCCTATGTCCAAATTAATAAAAACGGGGGAAATGTTGGGAGAAATCCTAGTTCTTGACTGGCAGCAGTGAATGTCCTAAGTGTGTAAGGAAAAGTTGCAGGGAGGTGCGTTCCACGTTTCATACCTAGGAAAGTATAAAACTGCCCCAAGTTGACTGAGTGTTACCGAGGGAACTCATATGGGAACCTGGTGGTTTGATCTCCCATGGCACATTGTGATTGGGCTAGAAGCCTATAAAATGTATTGCTGTTCCCACAATTATTGAGTTTGCAGGCTGCTCACCACAGACCTGCTTCCACCCAACTCCCTGAGCCTGGGGTCTTGACTTCACATCCTTACCAACTTTAGAGCTAGTCTGCCACCACTACACTAGGTGTCTATGGAGGGAGTTCTTTCTACCAATGAAATTTGCCTAGAAACTTAAAAAAGAAAGAAAAAAGGTATTTGTTTTGTGAAAGGGCAAGTTGAAGAAACTGTTCAACTCAGTTAATTCTATAGAGAACTATACAAAAGCAACTATTTAAAAGCAATTCTTATTATTTGAATTGGACCAGTGCTTTTTTCTTCCATTTAGTACTTACCTAACATTTTAAAAAGCATTCATTAAACAGATAAACATATAAATGTGTACATGAACACATTTTCATGAATTTTATATACAGTTATATATACTACATAAATAATATAAAATACCAGTTTATATCTGTACATATATATAATTTATATTGTGTAATAAAACACAAGTATGTATTTTTACATTTGTTTTTATGGTGATCATCATCATCTGTGGATCCTGGTTTATAACAGAGAATATCAGTGTATTGCTGTAAAACTGGTAGAATTAAACATCTACACTCTAATCTACTTGGTATGGATGATAAATTGCACAGTCTCCTCATTTTGGGAAACTAATCACCTCATACTAGATTTTACTTAGTTTCACTTTGGTTCATTTCAGGGTGTTATGTCATAGTTACATTAAACTTTGTTTTTCTGGTTGACATAAATGTGCTAAAGGATAATTTTAAGGAATCACCAGGAAAATCAGTCATATACATTTATATATAGTAATTATCTTACTTTATTACTTTATTTCTCATGAAAAAATAATATTCGATAAATAATAAAAACAAAAAATTAAGAATCTTATTCACAAAAGTATGGAAATAAAAGTGGCAAGATTTTATATCTTACTGATAACAAAAACTGTAATTATGATTCAATAAAATCTTATTATATTTCAGTCAAATAAATTTTTATGTGTTAATAAATATTTGTGCTTATCAGATTGACCAAATTTCAAGGACTCCCTGTGCATAATAATTAAGGGCTGATTTTATTAGTCCAGTAAATCACTCATTTTAAATAAATGTGTTGATTCACATTTTTAGACTAGAATTTATCAAACAACTTCATTAATTCAAAATATATATAATTATATGAAATTATTCTGTGTTTTGCTTTGTTTTTCTCTATGGTAAGACCATCATAACCTTTCATTCACCTTCAATTTCTCTAATCACAACAAAACTTTTAATACTAAATTTAGTCAAATTGTGCAGATTATTGCTTAAATCACACTTGTCAAGTTATCATACACAGTAAAAAATAAAGTTTTTATGTTTATAATTAAAGGACTTATCTTTTATATTTAAAGTCTACTGTAGCTTTCTACTTTCCCTATCATTAACACTACCTAATATGTAAAGTTATCTAATGTAAAATTAATTTTAAAAATTCACAAGCAGCAGAAATCCTAGTAGAAATAAAGTGGCCGCACCTACAATAGTGATAAAAGTATGTCATTGTTAGAGTAAGTGACAAATGGAAATGAAAGAAAATAGGGAATTTAATGAGAATGTGTTTGTCCATACTAACAAAAGCATTTATTGAATGTTGCCATTTCTCTTAATAGCTTCTAAATTTTTTATGATCAACCTCGGTAATTTTTAGAATATCACACGTAGTAGATATAGACACTATCTTGCTTTACATTTTCAGCATGAGTAACTCACTTCATATTGACAGAAGTAAAATACAGATTATTAGATTTTAATACAGTTAGAAAATTAGCTGTATAGTTACTAACCCTAGCCAGGTCAGAAATGAATATTGTCAAGGAAGTCACTTATTTGAATATATATCCTTGTGACTTTCTCTAAATTAAATATATTTGTTTCATCAGTAGAATTGCTTACATACCTTTTTTTATTTCATGAAAATCTCTAAAACTATATCCAAATTTTAAAATCCACTTGGGTGCTTATAGAATTAGTTGAATTGGGAAATAATTAATTATTAATTAAATTATTAATTATATAAATAATGACCAAACTATGTTATGTAAGAACACAGAAAATGCTACAAATGTTCCATCTGTTTTTTCCAATATCCTATAAATTGAGGACATTCTGTTACACCATAGAATCTTGTCGTGCATACCTCACTATTGCAAGACCCATACACTCCATAAATCAGGCCTATTTGCACAATAATATTAACTTTATTTGCTATAAGCTAGGCTATTTTATTTCTTGTACACTAATTTTGGCAGAACTGAAAGCAGAAGCAGCCTCTCTCCTGGTCTTCCAAAAGGATGGACTCAAACAAGACATTATCCTAGTGCCCTACCTGCTCCTTCAGTGCACATGAAATGTGTCTCTGAGACAAAATAACCTGAGTAGAATGCGCTTGTGGGAATGAAAGAAAGAAATGTGACTTTCTGCTCTACAAGCTGTAAAGATTGTCTCTTTCTCTTGTCCAGGAATGTGGAAGTTTCTCAGAGTATAAGGTTCTGAGATATTTCTAGGAAGCCAGAGTCCTTGCAGCCTGCTGATTCTTACACTTAAAATTCCAGTGTTCCATATTTAGAATGTGAATACCAAATACGTAGGGGCTTTGGACAAAAAAGGATGGAACAAATCAATTTCAACAGCAAAAATATGGTTCCCTGAACAAAAGTGTAATGTCAAATACCTTGGATGTTTACAAAATCTAAGGTAAGCCATCAAGGTACTGTTGCCAAAATAACAATAAATAAGTAAATTTGAGTTTAGAGTCAGCTTGGAAAGAGAAATTGGAAAGTAATATCAAGGTGATTTTATAAAAGTTGAAGTTAAATGGTGTTTTCAGCTGAGTCAGTTTGAAATGCACATCCTGTGTAATTGTAAGAAATAAATGGATTGATGTTTTCTGAAATAGAAGTTTTAGTCTAAAGTTGAGGACAGAATCTGTAACTGATATGGCAACATCTTTAGAGTCTGACTCTTGTTCATCAGTTTTATTCTACCACCTCATTAGAATATCATTTTGTCTTCAAACAAGCCCTATTTCTTCTATCCATTTTCTTTTTCCATGTCATCTGTTCTTGCCTCCTTTATATAATAATATTCCTATTTTTTCGTTCAAAAAATTCTGCCAACATTCTTGTTATCCATTCAAATTGCTGCAAAGAATTTCAGCTTGATTCAGCTCATCATTTTTGAGAAAAATCTTGGTCCTAGGTTTTGGGTCACTAAACAATATGTTTTTTAAAAGGTGCTGTCAAAGGTACCCAAATCTGATCGATCACAGAGAGTAAGGAATTTACATAGTTGAAACACTTATTCATGCACACAAACAAGCAAACAAATAATTATTAAAATTTTCTGTCAGTTGTGTGTACAGGCAATAAAATAGTAAAGCAAAACCAAAATATTTCAATGTCTCCATGAAGCATAAATTAGAACCCAAAAAATCATATAAAATAAATATATTGAAATTTATGTGGTAGGGGTTACAGAAAAATATTTGATAAAGTACAGGCATTATAATTGTAAATAGAATAGAATGGGAAATGTTTATTGGAAAGCTAATATTTATAGGAATAAATAATTATAGGAAGCAAGCAAGCAAGTCATGGAAATACAAGGCAGAAGAGCCTTCAAGGAAGAGGTAACATGAGTATATAAGTTTCTGATAGAACATTGCCAATGTTCAGAAAACAGAAGTCTTTGGTGGCTAAAGGAAGCTGAACCTTCATGTGGTACACAAGATCAATAGTTTGTAAACTATCATGGGCTTTTTGTTGTGCTTTTAATCTGAGTCATATAAACAACAATTTGGATTACTTTTATTAGAGGAATGAATAATTTGTGTTTGGTTTTAGTAGATTTCTACTATAAATACTCTACTGTAAATGAAATACATAGGTTTTAGATACAAAGGATAAAAGAATTCTGTTGATTGCAGTAATTTAGGTGGGAGATTGAGTGACCAGGTCAGAAAAATGAGAATTGTTTAAACATGTTTTGAAGTCATATTTTGCTTATGAATACATACATATATCATGTCAAAGAAAGAAGATACTAAAAGATTCCCTTAAGAAGGATGTTGGCCCCTGTGATTTATAGATAAGTGTTGCTATGAACTTCATTTGCAGAGACTTGAGAGAAGCAGGTTTGGAGGCAAAAGGATCAGAAAACCCAGTTTTATTCAGTATATATTTCAAAAATTCAAATGCATATTTAAGAGGGTTTCCATTCAGACTTCATATAGTAGTTTCATGTAGGAAAAAGAAATTTGGAAGCAATTCTTATATGAATTCAGTTTAAGGTCACACAGACTGAAAGTGACAAAAGGAAGGCCAGGAAGCAAAGAGAATAGGCCCAGTGATTTTATAGGCCTGCATGGGCAGAAAGCACCAGATTGTGGGGTTCTTCTCAGAAAAATAAGAGTAGGGTACATACAGAGATATCACAGGCCAGTGTTCTTCATAGCATTAGATTATTATTCCCTTAACCCTGTTTATCTCTTTTGAAATACTGCATAGATACTTTCAGAATCATCATTTAGCTCAAATGAAAAACCTAGTAGAGAGATGATTTGTCATTTCTCTTACTATATCTTCCCAATATATTTGTGTCCAAATGACTCATCTCCATCAATCATTCATCCATGGACTATTCTTAATATCTACTGAAATATCACTTAGTAGCCCTTGTTATTTCTTTCTTTTTTAATTTTTATGTTTTATTTTTATTGTAATCAAATGGGATACATGTTGGTTCTCTGTACATGGAGTAAAGGCATACCATTTGTGTAATCATACATTTACATAGGGTAATGTGGTTTGATTATTTTGCTATTTTCCCCCTACCCTCCCACTCCTCCCAAACTTCTTTTTCCTCTATACAGTTCCTCCTTTCTCCATTCTTGCCCCCACCATTATGAGTCATCATCCACTTATCAGCGAGATTATTCTTCCTTTGATTTTTGATATTGGCTTATCTCACTTATCATGATATTCTCCAGTTTCATCCATTTGCCTGCAAATGCCATAATTTTATTATTCTTCATGGTTGAGTAATATTCCATTGTATAAATATACAACAATTTCTTTATCCTTTCATCAAACAAAGGGCATCTAGATTGCTTCCACAATATGGCAATTGTGAATTGAGCAGCTATGAACATTAAAGTGGCTATATCTCTGTAATATGCTGATTTTAAGTCCTCTGGGTATAGACCAAGGAGTGGAATAGCTGGGTCAAGTGGTGGTTCCATTCCTAGTTTTCTGAGGAATCTCCACACTGCTTTCCAGAGTGGCTGTACTAATTTGCAAATCCACCAACAATTTATGAGTGCACCTTTCTCCCCACATTTTAACCAACACCTATTGTTGTTTGTATTCTTGATAATCACCACTCTAATTGGGGTGAGATGGAATCTTAGGGTAGTTTTGACTTGCATCGCTCTTACTACTAGAGAAGTTGAACATTTTTTCATCTATCTATTGATTGCTAGTAGATCTTCTTCTGTGAAGTATCTGTTCATTTCTTTAGCCCATCTGTTGATTGGATTATTTGTATTCTTGGCATAGATTTTTTTATTGTAAACAAATGATATACATGTTGTTTCTCTGTTTGTACATGGCGTAAAGGCATACCATTTGTGTAAACATAAATTTATATAGGGTAATATTTGATTCATTCTGTTATTTTTTCCCTTCCCCCACCCCTCCCACTCTTTTCCCTCTATACAATCCTTCCTTCCTCCATTCTTCCCCCATCCCTTACCCTTACTCTAACCCTAACACTAACCCTACCCTCCCCCATTATGTGTCCTCATCCACTTATTAGCTATATCATTCAACCTTTGATTTTTTGAGATTGGCTTATCTCACTTAGCATGATATTCTCCAATTTCATCCATATGCCTGCAAATGCCATGATTTTATCATTCTTTATCACTGAGTAATATTGCATTGTATATATATAAAACAGTTTCTTTATCCATTCATCAATTGAAGGACATCTAGGTTGGTTCCACAATCTGGCTATTGTGAATTGAGCAGCTATGAACATTGATGTGGCTGTATCCCTGTAGTATGCTGATTTTAAGTCCTTTAGGTATAGGCCAAGGAGTGGGATAGCTGGATCAAATGGTGGTTCCATTCCAAGTTTTCTAAGGAATCTCCACACTGCTTTCCAGAGTGGCTGCACTAATTTGCTACCCCACTAGCAATGTATGAGTGTACCTTTTTCCCCACATCCTCGCCAACACCTGTTGTTGCTTGTATTCTTGATAATTGCCATTCTAATTGGGGTGAGATGGAATCTTAGTGTGGTTTTGATTTGCATTTCTCTTATTACTAGAGATGTTGAACTTTTTTGATATGTTTGTTGATTGCTTGTAGATCTTCTTCTGTGAAGTGTCTATTCATTTCCTTAGCCCATTTATTGATTGGATTATTTGCATTCTTGGTGTAGAGTTTTTTGAGTTCTTTATAGATTCTGGAGATTAGTGCTCTATCTGAAGTATGATTGGCAAAGATTTTCTCCCACTCTGTAGGCTCTTTCTTCGCATTGCTGATAGTTTCTTTTGCTGAGAGAAAGCTATTTAGTTTGAATCTATCCCAGTTATTGATTCTTGCTCTTATTTCTTGTGCTATGAGAGTCCTGTTGAGGAAGTCTGGTCCTAAGCCGACATGTTGAAGATCTGGACCTACTTTTTCTTCTATAATTTGCAGGGTCTCTGGTCTGATTCCAAGGTCCCTAACCCATTTTGTGTTTAGTTTCATGCATGGTGAGAGATATGGGTATAGTTTCATTCTATTGCATATGGATTTCCAATTATCCCAACACCATTTGTTGAAGAGGCTATCTTTACTCCATTGCATATTTTTGGCCCCTTTGTCTAGTATGAGAAGGTTGTATTTATTTGGGTTTGTGTCCGTGTCCTCTATTCGTACCATTGATCTACCTTTCTCCTTTGGTACCAATACCATGCCGTTTTTGTTACTATTGTTTTGTAGGAAAGTCGAAGATCTGGTATTGCGATACCCCCTGTATCGCTCCTCCTGCTAAGGATTGCTTTAGCTATTCTGGGTTTCTTATTCTTCCAGATGAATTTCATAATTGCTTGCTCTATTTCTGTAAGGTACGTCATTGAGATTTTAATTGGAATTGCATTGAATCTGTATAGCACTTTAGGTAGAATGGCCATTTTGACAATATTAATTCTTCCTATCCAAGAACATGGGAGATCTCTGCATCTTCTAAGGTTTTCTTTAATTTCTTTCTTTAGTGTACTGTAGTTCTCATTGTGGAAGTCTTTTACCTCTTTTGTGAGATTGATTCCCACATTTTTTATGTTTTTCGAGGCTATTCTGAATGGGCTAGATTTCCTGAATATTCTTTTCAAAGATGCATCACTTATGTATAAAAATGCACTAGATTTATGTGCATTGATCTTATATCCTGCTACTTTACTGAATTCACTTATGAGTTCTAAAAGTTTTCTGGTGGAATTTCATGGTTCCTCTAAGTATATAATCATATCATCAGCAAATAGTGATAGTTTTAGTTCTTCTTTTCCTATTCGTATCCCTTGAATTTCTTTGGTGTGTCTCTTGCTCTGACTAGAGTTTCAAGGAAGATATTGAATACAAGTAGTGAAAGAGGGCATCCATGCCTTGTTCCAGTTTTTAGGGGGAATGCTTTCAGTTTTTCACCATTTAGAATGATATTAGTCATGGGCTTAGCATAGATGGCCTTTACAATGTTAAGGAATGATCCCACTATCCCTATTTTTTCTATTGTTGTGAGCATGAAGGGATGCAGTATTTTATCAAATGTTTTTTCTGCATCTATTGAAATAATCATGTGATTCTTGACTTTAAGTCTATTAATATGGTGAATTAAATTTATTGATTTCCTGATGTTGAAGCAACCTTGCATCCCTGGGATGAAACCCACTTGATCATGGTGCACTATCTTTTTAATATGTTTTTGTATGCGATTTGCTGAAATTTTGTTGAGAATTTTTCGTTGCTGGTCATTAACGTTATTGGTCTGAAATTTTCTTTCCTCGATGTGTCTCTGGTTTAGGAAACAGGGTGATATTGGCTTCATAGAATGAGTTTGGGAGGGTTCCCTCCTCTTCTATTTTATGGAATACTTTGAGAAGTATTGGAATGAGCTCTTCTTTAAAGGTTTTGTGGAACTCGGCTGGGAACCCATTTGGTCCTGGACTTTTTTTTTGTTGGTAGGCTTTTGATGACCTCTTCTATATCATTACTTGAAATTGGTGTATTTAAATTATTTATGTCCTCCTCGTTCAGTTTAGGCAGTTCATATGTCTCTAGAAACCTGCTGATATCTTTGAAATTTTCTATTTTGTTGGAGTATAGATTTTCAAAATAGCTTCTAATTATGTTTTCTATTTCAATCGTGTCTTTTTTGATATTTTCTTGTTCACTACTAATTTTAGTGATTTAATTTTTCTCTCGTCTTCTCTTTGTTTCTGTGGCTAAAGATTTATCAATTTCGTTTATTTTTTTAAAGAATCAACTATTTATTTTGTCAATTTTTTGTATTGTTTCTTTTGTTTCAATTTCATTGATTTCAGCTCTGAGTTTAACTATTTCCTGTCTTCTACTACTTTTGGTGCTGTTCTGTTCTTCTTTTTCTAGGGCTTTGAGCTGTAGTGTTAGGTCGTTTATTTGTTGAGTTTTACTTCTTTTATTAAATGCGCTCCATGAAATAAATTTCCCTCTAAGTACTGCTTTCATAGTGTCCCAGAGATTTTGATATGATGTTTCTTTGTTCTCATTTACCTCTAAGAATTTTTTAATTTCCTTCCTAATATCTTATGTTATCCATTTATCATATAATAGCATATTGTTCAATCTCCAGATTCTGGAATAGTTTCTGTGTTTTACTCTTTCATTTATTTCTAACTTCAATGCATTATGATCTGATAGAATACATGGTAGTGTCTCTATCTTCTTGTATTTGCTAACATTAGCTTTGTGCCGTAATATATGGTCTATTTTAGAGAAGGATCCATGTGCTGCTGAGAAGAAAGTGTATTCGCTCTTGGTTGGATGGTATATTCTATAAATGTCCGTTAAGTCTAAATTATTGATTGTGTTATTGAGATCTATGGTTTCTTTGTTCAATTTTTGTCTGGAAGATCTGTCCAGTGGTGAGAGAGGCGTGTTAAAATCACCTAGTATTATTGTGTTATGGTCTATTTGGTTTGTGAAATTGAGAAGGATTTGTTTGACATACATGGATGAGCCACTGTTTGGGGCATAGATGTTTATGATTGTTATATCTTGCTGATTTATGCTTCCCTTAAGCAGTATGAAATGACCTTCTTTATCCCTTCTGACTAACTTTGGCTTGAAGTCCACATTATCGGAAATGAGGATGGATACTCCAGCTTTTTTGCTGAGTCCATGTGCATGGTATGTTTTTCCCCATCCTTTCACCTTTAGTCTATGGGTATCTTTTTCTATGACGTGAGTCTCTTACAGGCAACATATTGTTGGATCTTTCTTTTTAATCCAATCTGCCAGTCTATGTCTTTTGATTGATGAATTCAGGCCATTAACATTCAGGGTTATTATAGAGATATGATTTGGTTTCCCGGTCATTTGGTTCATTTTTTAAATTTTATTTATTTGTTTATTTATTTTTTCTCATTAGTAGCTGTTTATTGATCAATGGCTTGATATAAAGTTATCCCAGGTCTTTGGATTTTGCCCAGAGGGAAACACAAGCATTACAAATTGTTTTTCTTAAAAATAAAAGAAAGGTGGGGGAAGACTTGGAAGGGGACCGACCTAGCATAGTGGCATCTGAAAATAAATTAACAAAAAAAAAATTTAGTATTACCATTTATTGGTGACAAACACTAAGTTTTACTTACATTCCATGGGGAGAACGTTCCAGTGTAAACAACAGGCAGAAGCAGTACTGAACTCGTGGGGCTCGCGCTTTTCACCAGGACCAGAGCAGACCTTTGTGCACACGTCTGTGTACAACAGCCCAACGTCAGAAGCAACACAGCCGTGTGTATAAAAGCCATCCTTCTCGGCCCTCATAGAGACCTAATCAACAGCATTGAGCACTCAAGGAGAGTCAGCCTGCGGGCCCGTGAGCGACCCTGCAGTGTAGTGAACGCTAAGTCCTCAAGAGCCAGATGGATAGACACAATTTTTTTTTATAATCTTTAAAACAAAGATCAAAGTTCATTTATTTAAGTCCTGTTGCATTAACAAAAATAAAAATAAAAAAGGACCAAATTATCATCTAAAGTTTAAAATTCCTAAATTGTCCAATTTATACAACTGTGGGAGACTTCACCGAGCTTTCTGAGAAGCCAGGACTGTTTCAGCTAAGCCAGAGGGCAACAATCTGCATACTGAAATGGCCCTGGGTTCGTCCACTAGAGTAAAAACGTATAACCACATACACATGGGTATGATCTTTGCAGGTTAGATTACTGATAAAGTCAGTCTCAGACAAGTTTCTAAACTGTGCTATATAACTAGATACAATTGAGAAACTCCCAAATGAATACTTTATATAGTGTCATATCAATCAAAAGAAAATAATGAAACTAAGAAGAATACGCATCACTATTGGAAGAGAGCAGTGGTTTCAATGTGGGCGCTACGTGAGGCAGTGGCCAGAGCATGCTAGGTCGGCTCGCGCTGAGGAGGAAGCCTCTGCTGCTCTCAGCTCTGGGGCTGGCGTGGCTGTCCAGGGCTGTCCCACAGTGTCTGAGTGACCATTATGAGGAAGGGTCATGTTTCCTGTTTCTTTTTCACACAGCAAAAAGAGAGATAAAAAAGAGAAAGAGGCCGAGCACCGAGCTGCTGGCTGGTTCCCTGCAGAGCCTCTCCACAGGCAGCTGCCTCTGTGCCGCTGTGCCACCCCCGAGTCCCTGTGGTCTTCATCACTGCTGCAGCCTTCTGACCCACCACATCTCTCAGCCCACTGGACGTATCAGAAATTCCAAATTTTCAAAGCAGTTTCAGTATTTTCAGTATATATGTTGGGATTTCAAAATGGTTCATGGCCAGAAAATGTTCAGCACCTCCCACACACGGACGCCGGCCCGTTTCCTGTCCGTGGCGTCTCTGTGCTTTGTTGGTCCAACTCAGACAGCAACTTTAAAATGTTCAGCGCAGCCATATCGTGGCAGGACTCCACATCCTTGCCGATACCATGGCTGATCAGAGGTGGCTGACAGGAGCAATTGATAAGAGATACAAATTCGTTCTTGTTGTTTTTGGGGAAGTCTTTGTATTCAACCTGGAATCCCTGGGCTCTGGAAAGATAGTCTAGTTGCTCAGAGGGTTTTGTGAGAGGTCCGTGGGGTGCGTGGCCTGAAGAGATGTTACTCTTTAAAATGGTCTCGGCCGTGGGTGAAGTGCCCCCGTACAACAATTCTCGGGCTATCATGGCAGTTACTGTGGCCTTGGCAGGATTTGGAGCTGCCCTGGTGAAATCTTTGGCGTGATGTCCTTGACTGACTCCTAGGGCCTGGGCGACCTCGGGCACCATGGGAAGAATCCCAGCGGGCAGCTGCTGATGACTAAGATAAGGCATCCTAAATTTGTCCTCTTTATTACCAGCCCCATTCTCATCCCCAGAGCCAGGTTCAAAAAAGGTCACTTTTCATCCATCCCCAGGTTTCTTTACTGGTGTCTTCTCCTCTGACTTGAGCGCGGGTTTGGTGGGCTGAGCCTGCGGGACTTTGAAACCAAGGATCTCCAGCATGTTCTCAGCTGCGTTGCGTTTGGCCACCTTCTTGTTGGTGCCCGTTCCTTCTGCGGTGTGGTTTCCCACCTTCACCTGCATCACGAACTCCCTGCGGCGGGGGAGGCCTCGCTAGGTGAGCAGTGTGTTCTCCGGCTCCTTCTCCTTTTTGGCCTGCTGGATCTGGGCCAGCCTGCTAATTGGATTCATCCCTTGGCCATACTCTGGGCTCGTCTGTAGCTTGCCTGTGGGCTTGGTTTTCCTCTTGATCCTGGGCTTCACGCGCTCCACCACAGGCAGGGGAGGCAGCTTCCTGAGCTCCTCCAGCACGGCCCGGGCCGCGTTCTTCTTGGAGATCTTCTTGCTCTTCCCTTCCCCTTCTCCCACGAACTCCCCAACCGAAACCCTGGTCACGAAGCTCTTCATGTGGGGCGGGCCACTCTCCCAGGCCACCTGTGTCAGAGGGAAAGACTTGAAATTCACAGGCAAGTTCCGTTTAAGTGCAATCTCGAACACTTGACTTATTTCAGATTTAATGAGATTTTCTTCTTCTGATTCTCTTCCATTCATCTCCAGTCTCTCCGGCGGGGGCTCGTACTGCAAGATCCTCAAAGCTTTAGCAGCAGCGTCGTGTTTTGCAGCCTGTCTCGTCTTTCCTTTCCTGTTGAATTGTTGTCCTCCCACAGAAAGTTCAACTTGATAAAGTAAAGGTGGAACTGGAAATGGGTAAAAGTACCTCGGGGGATAAGCACCTCCTCTCATGTTGCAGTTGTAGGTGGACTGCATCGGAGAGTAAGGATCAACAGGCTTATACATTGGTTTTTTTTCCAAGTTTCATGCACAGTGCATTTAGTTCAACAGTAGGAGTTATGCTTTCTTAAAGAGGGCGTTCCAGGAACAATGTTGTTTTTCCTCAGTTCTGAGAGGTGGTGTAGTTAGGAAACTCCTGGCTTCTGCCCCGAGCTCGTCCTCCGGCCGGCGGTCCTGGGCGGTGGCGGCGAGGAGGGGAAGGAGGAAGGAAAAGAGAGAGGAGGAAGGGACGGAGGGAGGGAAGAGGCGGAGTGGCCGCGGAGGAGGCGGGCGCCGCCGGCCGGGGGTCAAAGGAAGGGGGAGCCGAGAGAGAATAATTTTATTTATTTATTTGTTTGACACAACTTGTTTCCTCCTTTATTTGACAATTCCTTTAGGATAATTCCTCCCTTTGCCGATTTGCTTCTTTGTTTTTCATCTCATCTCATGGAATATTTTGCTGAGAATGGTCTGTAATGCTGGCTTTCTTTTTGTAAATTCTTTTAGCTTTTGTTTATCATGGAAGGATTTTATTTCATCGTCAAATTTGAAGGTAAGTTTTGCTCGGTATAAGATTCTTGGTTGGCATCCATTTTCTTTCAGGGCTTGAAAAATGTTGTTCCAGGCCCTTCTAGCTTTTAGGGTCTTGATTGAAAAATCTGCTGATATCCATATTGGTTTCCCCCTGAATGTAATTTGGTTCTTTTCTCTCACAGCCTTTAAAATTCTGTCTTTATTTTGTATGTTAGGTATTTTCATTATAATGTGCCTTGGTGTGGGTCTGTTGTAATTTTGTGTATTTGGAGTCCTATAAGCCTCTTGAACTTGATTTTCCATTTCATTCCTCAGATTTGGGAATTTTCTGATATTATTTCATTGAATAAATTGTTCATTCCTTTGGCTTGTTTCTCTAGGCCTTCCTCAATCCCAATAATTCTTAAATTTGGCCTTTTCATGATATCCCATAGTTCTTGTAGATTCTGTTCATGATTTCTTACCATCTTCTCTGTTTGTTCAACTTTGTTTTCAAGGTTAAATATGTTGTCTTCAATGTCTGAGGTTCTGTCTTCCAGGTGTTCTGTCCTATTGGATATGCTTTCTATGGAGTTCTTAATTTGGTTTATTGTTTCCTTCATGTCAAGGATTTCTGTTTGTTTTTTTTTTCAATATCTCTAACTCTTTATTGAAATGATCTTTTGCTTCCTGTATTTACTCTTTTAACTGTTGATTGGTGTGATCATTCAATGCTTGTATTTGCTCTTTCATCTCATCATTCAGTGCATGCATTTGCTCTTTCATCTCATCATTTGCTTCTCTGATCATTTTAATTATGTACATTCTGAACTTCTTTTCTGTCATTTCTTGTGCCATGCTCTCATTGGGTTTTATTGATGTAACATCTAGATTTGTTTTCAGCATTTTCTTTCCTAGTTTTCTCATATTTTTCAGGTATCAGTGGACCGCTGAGATATTGCAGATTTCCTCTATTGACTTACAATGTCCCTGAAGATTTCTATATATATATCCCCCCCTTAGCCTTCAGTAGGCAGAAGTCTTGGAGGAAGTTGATAATGCGGTGCTCCAAAAGGAAGCTGCCTCTCTAGAAGTGGTGGCCTTCAGGTGGGGTATAATCCCTGCTACTGGGCAGAGGTGCCTCCACTTGTTGACCAATGGTCATCCAAAGGGGACCTAGGCTGCAGGCTGAGGAAAGGCCTGTTTGGGCCTGAGTCTCAGGTTTTACCATCCTTGTGGGGAAACCTCACCCGGCAGGGAAGACTCACCCAGTGGGGAGGTCTCCCTGGTCAGTTCCCTCCTAGAGGTTCCCCTCAATTTACAGCTACTACCTGGGCTGGGCTGCCTTCCTCTGCAAAGTTCCCAGGGGCCCGGCCCTACCTCCTGGGCCTGGGAGCCTCACCCTTCACAGATGAATCTCCTTAGGCTGCCCCTCATCAGAGAATCTGCCCGCAGGCCTGGAACCTTCGCTTCACCCTAAGCCTGTCTCTGTGCGGCTCTTCCACCAAGAAGCCTCCTAGATCCTGGGACCCTGCTCTGCACCTAATCACCTGGCTATGTGGCCCCTCCTCTGAGCAGCCACCTGGGGCCCCGTACAATCGCTCTGAGTCCCAGAGACCCGCCACACGCCTCTTCCTCCAGACAGCCGCCCAGTATTCCGGTGCGGTCACTAGGAGTCCAAGAAACTCACTGCGCGCCTTCACCTCCCACCAACCACCCGTAGTTCTTGGCAATCAATCACTCTGAGTCGAAGTGACCCTCCCCATTCCTCCTTCTTCTCCAGAGAACCCCCCGGGTGTTCAGGAGCGGTCGCTCTGAGTGGCTCTGAATCCACGTGACCCGTTGCACGGGTCCTCTGCGCAACCGCCCAGAGCTCTGGTGTGGCCACTCAAGACCAAGTGACCCACTGCGCTTCTCCTCCAGGTAGCCCCCCTGTGTTCAGGAGCTGTCACTTTAAGTCCAAACAACTCACCACTCGCCTTCTCCTCTGAGCAGCAGCCTGGAGCGCTAATGCAGTCACTGCGAGTCCAAACGACCTGCCGCGCTCCTCCTCCTCCTCCTCCTACTCCTCCAGGCTGGCCCCGGTGTTCAGAAGTAGTCTGAGTCCAAACAGCTCGCCATGCAGCCCCTCCTCTGGCAACCGCCTGTAGCTCTGGTGTAGTCACTCTGAATCCAAGCAGCCACACTCCTCTTCCTCCTCCTCCTCCTCAGGGCAGGCCCCGGTGTTCTGAGTCCACACAGCTCTCCTTGCCACTCCTCCCCTGGGCTGCCGCCGGAACCCTAGTGGTTGTTCTGAGTCCCAGCGCTGTGCCGAGTGGCCTCCTTTATGAGTTGTCCAAGTTCACTGCTCCAACGGGGGGAGGGGTGTCTCACCGGCAGCTCTACTTCACAAAGTTTCCTGCGTTCCGGGACCACCGTCCCATCCGGGACGCCTTCCCAACGGGTGAGAGTCACCCGGCTGCTTTGAGTTGGTCCCAAGTGTCTCAATATCTCCTCTTTTGAATCCTGAGTCCTGGAGCAACATGAAATGCAGCCACCCTCTAGGCCGCCATCTTGAAAAAACCCATCTTCTTCTTCTTCTTCTTCTCTCTGCGCAGCTCTCTCTCTTCTTCTCTCTCGTGCATCTGCTGCTGCTCTCCACCATGAAAAGTACCCAGCTTTATGGGATGTAATAGCCAATCACCTAATGGGTCAGACATTTGGCACGTGGACACTTAATTGTGGGTAAAGAGGACATGTACTGATCACGAGCTAAGCAAGGACCTGGAGGAGATCATTCAGCCAATAGAAAGCACTTCCTTAAAGTTGTTTTTCTTTGCTGTTGGGATTCTTGGTGCCATCTTAGGGCGAGGCCAGCTACCAGTGTGGACCCTACAGCGCAGTGGCCTCCAACAAGTAGTAATAACTACATCCCTAAGTTGAAAGCAAACTACTTACTCCATTCTAATAATTACCTTGACTAATTCTATTAACAGTCTCATTTCCTCAGTAGAAAAAAAAATTTCAAAGAGGATTAATAACTAACTTTTGCATGTGTTTCTATCTACTGATGCCCACTGAAACCCCAAATAAATTGTAAATGCTGTAACAGGAGGGGCTTAGTCTTCCAAGAGAGAAAAGGTATTTCTTTGTTTTTTATAATAGTTTTGAGTTCCTATTTATGATTTCTGAGAAGAAATAAACCAAGGAAAATATGCATAATTTAAAATATTTTAGAAAATTAATGATCTTATGAAACTCTCTTGTGCATATTTATTATATCAATTATTTTTTATTTTTATGTGTATAAAATTAAAATGTGTAATACTTATGTTTCAATTTTACCTTTTCCTTGTCATTTTCTATACATATTTTTATCTAAATTCATTACAAATTATTATTTTTTGAACCAGGAATTGAACCCAGGGTCAAATAAACACTAAGACACATCCCCAGATCTTCTTTTATATTTTATTTTGAAGTAGGTTCTTGCTGCGATGCTTATGGCCTCGCTAAATTGGTGAGTCTCGTTTTGAACTTGTGATCCTCCTGTCTAAGTCGCCTAAGTCACTAGAGTCACAGGTGTGCACACTATATCCCACTAATTTTTTTAAATCTTGAAATTTTGATGAATGAATAAAGAAAATGTTGCATAAATACACATGGAATAGTATTTGTCTATTAAAAAGCATTTGCAACAACATAGGTAGAAAACTTTTATTAAGATTCAGAGGCAGAATCCAAAATTCAAAGTCAGCCTCAGTAACTTAGCAAGGCTGTAAGAAACTTGGTGAGATCCTGTTTTAAAGTAAAAAATAAAGAGTTGGGGATTTGGCTTGTTGGTTATCCACCACTATGTTCAATTCATGGTATGAAACAAAATAACTGGTTCTGTGAAAAAGGAGTTTTACTCCTAGATATAGAGCATTGAAAAACATAAATAAAAATGTACCAAAAGAGAAAGTACTTGAATAAACCATAATCGTGCACAGCAGCCAAACACTCAAAATAATATGAATATCTATTAATTGGAGATTGAGTAAGAAGTCATAGTATGTCCACAGGGTAGAATATTCTTCAGCAATATGAAGGAGTGAATTTTCGATAGATGCAAAAGCATGGATAAAAACTGAAAATTTAATGAAAGAATTTAACATGAACCCCTCCTTATGGTGCACCTTTCTTTAGGATTTAAACTTCTCTCTTGCCTGTAAATTTCTTGCCATCTTCTGCCTCACCTTGGCAAGTTGCCCCTTCCCAAAGCCAATTCTGCCATCTCTACCACACCCTTGTTCCTCTATCATCCAGAGGCTGGCTCAGACTCCCACCAAAACTTCTTTCCTAAGGTCTGTGTAAACAACTTCATAATGAAATGTAGAGGTCATATTTTCAGTCCCTAACTTTTCAACATTTTGTTATTGAAGAAAGCTTAAAGTTCTTGGTTTTGTTGTGCTCCATATTCAACATCCACATGTCTAAGGATTCCTTCTGTGTGTGAAAGTCAGACAAACACATAAAGTTTAATAGATTCAAATTTGAAATAGGGTCTTCTGCACACCATACTTTTATTTTATTCTCTCCACTGCTGGGGTCCAGTCCTAGCAGGAGTCCATGGGTTCCACACTGGTAACGGGGTGCAGGGAGACAACATTTGTGATGGATGGAGAATGAAAGACACAGACTCTAGTTCTGGTGCAATCACTCCCACTTTATTCTGGGGAAGGCTGGGTTTATATACATTTTTCTTCAGGCTATAATGGCAGTCTTGTGGTTAATATTAAAGAAGTTTCCAAAGCATAAGCAGAAAACAGAAACCTTACAGATTATCCTTGCCTAATCACAATTGTTTTAAGAATATCTAACTATGTCAATGAGCTAATACAATATTTATTTCCTTAATATCTAAACTCTATGTGACCTAAGACTATTCTTATTACTCTCCCGGTTAAAGCGATAGACAAGTAATCTCCTGTGACTATCTCTACTAGATTCATCTGGTTATTATCTAAATTGCTGAGTTAAGGGCTACAGGAGGGCAGCGGTCGCAGTGGTTCTCATGGCCAAGTTTTTTTACTGAATAGATTACCTTGACTTATGTAGCTCTTTTTTCCAGAACAGGGCATTGTGCACTCACATTTATTATAGGGGTGACCTATTCTTTGTAGGAAGGAAGGAATGTTCTGAAACCTTATTCTTTTACCCTACCACCACACATAAACAAAACCATCGTTAGAATTTAACCAGCCTGTTGGAGACAAGGTAGATCTATATCTATTTTCTCCAGAGGCTTTCAGGGACTCATTGCACGGTTGCAAAATTATTTTTCACTTTGTTAGTGTTAAAGACCCATTGTCTTTCAGATTGTAGGTAATATTTTCTGGAATTTTTGTTGTATTCCCCTCGTTCCCTTAAGCAATCTGTTCAGACTGAAATGAGTAATATATTATCAGAAAAACACAGCACAAAAAACACCATGCTCCAGAGCAAAACATCTGGCAATTCCTTTTAGTATGAGCCTTTGCAATCATCCTCCAGAGGATCTTTGTCAAGCACTAGATGGAATTCTGGATGCCCCCACACTCCACCTGTGATATTTCTGTACAGAAATGAAATGTCTTCTTCTAAGCTGGAAAACAGGATGCACCCTTAACAATGTCCTTTCTTAGTTATGGGTCTTATGTTAGCCAGATATCCATTGTTGTGGCAAATTACCTGAAGAATCAACTAAAAAGAGGGAAGATTTAATTTGGCTTATGATTTGACCCCATTGCTCTTGGATTCTAAGAGGCAGAATATCATGGTGGGGAGTATGTAGTAATGCAAATCTGATCACTTCATAGTTGAAAAGAAGGTGAGGGAGAGGGGGGAGATAGATATGAGGAGTGGGTCAGGTTAAATCTATAGTCCTCAATGATAGAATTCCAAGGAACTACTGTCTTCTGACCACATATTTTACACTTTCCAGTTCTCCCAAAATTTTATTCTGTTATGAATTCATCAATGGATTAATCCATTGGTGAGATTACAGCCCTCATAATCCAACCACTTCCTGAAAACCCTGCCTCTGAACATTGTTGTACCAGCGAGCTTTGGGAGGTTTTGCAGGATATTGAAGATCCAAATCACACACATCCTATCTCCTAAAGAGCTCCTTCAGGTGCTGCTTCTGTGCTATCCAAGCTGTCACTATAATTTCTTAATTAAACTTCAGCAGTTACCTCCTAGTAGCTCTTCTGGTTTCCACTCATGCATAGCCACAACCCAGTGCATTGTCTGAATGATGCTTCTAAAAATATTTTGTATGGAGTAATCCCCTGTATAAAAACCTTTATGGTACTCTGTTTTTTATGTTAAAATTAAAACTCTGCTTTGCATGTAGCATTCCCTTCACCAGGAACACCCTTTGTACTGGCTGTTGATTCCCTCTTATTTATTCTCTAGGTCTCACTTTAGACATTGATTTCCTGGAACATTATTCATGGTTCCTCAAAACTGAAGATTTCTCCTATGTTCCAGGAAGTATTATTGCTTGTCATATAATGACTGTAATTGTTTCTCTCTTGCCTGGCCCCAGGGCTGGAAAAAAAGAGTCTGATAAACACTTCCTAAAAATTTAGAATGAAAGCAATTTCTTTCCACCAATGGTGATCAAACTTCAGTTGCTATGGAATCACTTGGAATACTTACCAAACCATAGCCTGCTGGTTCTTCCCCTAGAGTTTCTGTTCAACAGTTTGGGTTTGTGCTGATGGTAAGCCTGAAATTGGATATTGGCAGGAATCTGAAAGTGAAACACTGAAGCCTCTGAAGGGGAGAGTTCTCATCAGGAGAGGTCCACAGGTCCAGGTGTAAGGAACACACCCCCAAGGATGGGGAATGGGGACCTTTGCACATGAAAGATGCACAATATTCCTTTTTTGGACACATTTATAGTGTAACTTGCTTTCTAATGGTATTGGGGATTATTTTTCTCAGAGAAAGTACTGGGAATTCATTAGGGACATTTCTTAATGCGTTAGATAACAAGTGACTTATTGAACTCATTACCACCTGCTTTTTTATGAAAACAATTTACTAATTTACTATAAAATATATATTCATATTTGAAATTTTATAAGAACACAAAAACATGATTCAATGCCCCTTGAAGTAGAGACAGAATAAACAAGAATAGGTAGAAGGGAAACCAACAAAGAAATTGAAAATTTAAATCTGAGACGCTGTTATGAGCATCCTCACCTTTCCTCCCCAAGACTATTCTCCTCCAGAAATAGTTTAAAATAACTTGAATCTTAGAGTATTATGAGTCAAATTAATGTTCATATTTGTTGCTAGTTTTCATGATGTTTCCTTTAGACTAAATAAAGTAAAGGGGAAATATCATTAGAGACTCATCAGTATGTTCTACACATTATATGTTGACTGGATGATATCACCATAGAGACCCTGAGAGAAGCAGGCAACTGTAATGAACCCCATGCTCCATGATTAAGTGTTGAACTCAACAGATAGATATACCCTCAACCCCTTGCCATATCTCATGTCCATTATCTACAAAATTTCTTTTAAAAAGATGAGCCCATTACCCCTAAAGTGAGTCTCAGTCTCAAGTACCTGCACCCTTCTCCCATTGAGTGTATATCCAGCTCTTTTATTTACATTTCTAAATCATCTCCTTGGTTTCCTGAATAAATCTTTGTGTTTCTTCGGATATGCCCTAAAATTTCTTTCTGTTGTGTAAGTCAAGAACATGTCAGGGACAATTTTTGATTGGCATTTTCCTTCTAGGTTAACTTCTTAGATTCTATTCAGCGATATATGAAGGAAGACCATTAAGACTTTTCTTTTCATTTTTGAAGGGCTCAATTTCTTTATGCCTTTTTCAAACATTTATTTCCCTTTTTATTTTTGAGAGTTGCCTGCTCATCTTCTTTGCTTATTTCTATAGGAGTTGTTCATCTACTTTTTATTGAAGGAAAGCTACTAATATAAGTATTAATATTTTCCAGGTTATTTTCTAGAGTTTTATAAAGATGATTTTGTTTTTCAGCCCATTAAGTCCTACGTATTCAATTCTGTGAACATAATAGTCACATATTCTCTTAATGTTACCAGAAGTGCTATGTTTTGTGAACAATTTATGTTCTTATAGTTCTTCCACATCTGGAATGATGGAACAGAATGTATTAATTTATAAATAGGTGGCTCTATTAATATTTTAGAAAGCTGCATGTTTTTCCTTAAAGATAAATTTATACATCTATCATTTAGAAAAAAATTTTCTTTTTCTCTCATGAGCTATAAGAGGAATTAAGACAGAGAGGGGAAAAAGGACACAGGAGATTGATGTTTATCATGCTTATAAAATTTTTCTAACAGTCATGAAGTCATTACTTAGTATCTATCAAATTTTAACTTACAAAGGAATTGCTTGGAGATGTTAAAGTACAGACTGGATTCGGTAGGTCCATGTCAAGGCTGAGAATGTGCATTCAGTTCTACTTCCAGGTGGGTTGGATGATTCATGGACTATAACAGGAATACCTGGGCTCTACATTGTAACATGTGGGAAAATATTAGAGTTGAGTGATCATTGTAATACCATGTCATCAATTATTTGCAAATCCTCTCCTCTCTAAGTTTATTGTTCTCAACTTCTTATTCTCAAAAGTAGGAGACAACCACAGCTCATTTTTGAATGAAATATGGCTCAGTGTTCATGGAGTCACAGCCCTCTATGTCATGGTTTCTCAATCTAAGTATTGTGAATACAGCAGCTATAAACATTGTTGTGGTTGTGCCACTGTAGTATGTTGATCTTAAATCCTTTGGGTATAAACTGAGGAGTGGATAGTTGGGTCAAAATGTGGGCCCATTCCAAGTTTTCTGAGGAATCTCCATACTACTTTCCAGAACAACTGCACCAATTTGCAACTCCACCAGCAACATATGAGTGTGCCTTTTCCCCCACATCCATGCCAACACATACTGCTTGTGTTCTTGACAATAGCCATTCTAATTGGAGTGGGATAAAATATTTGCATTTCTCTAGTTACTAGAGATGATGAACACTGTTTCATATATTTGTTAATCACCTGTATGGCCTCTTCTGTGAAGTGTCTGTCCAGTTCCTTAGACCAATTATTTATTGAGTTCATTGTGTTTTTGTTGTAAAACTTTTTAAGTTCTTCATAAATTTTGGAGATTAGTGCTCTATCTGAAGTCCCTGTGGAAAAGATTTTCTCCCATTCCATAGGATCTCTTTTCACATTCTTGTTTCCTGTGCTGAGAAAGAGTTTTTTAGTTTGAATCCATTCCATTTATTGTTTCTTGTATTAATTTCTTGCTTTCAGGGAGTATTGTAAGAAAATATGTTCCTAAGCCAACATGATGGAGATTTGGGTCTACGTTTTCCTCTATTTGATGCAGGGTCTTTAGGGCTGGTTCCTTTTGGGTCAGGAGTCCTGAAGATCAGAATATTCACTATTTTTAAAAACGGAATTGAATATATAGAATGAGTAAAATCACAAAAATTACCAATTTTTAAAAGCTAGAAAATGCCTTACATATCACCATAATCAATAAAATGTAGTTTGAATAAGTGCCAAAAAGACCCCATAATACTTTTTCTTACAATGTCTATATATATATATATATATATATAGACATATTATATATATATATAATATGTAATATTATATATATAATAATATATATTGCATATATATCATAATATATTATATATATATATATATATAATATCCACTTTTTGAAGCAATATTCAGCAGGATAAAATTAAGATGAAAGATTATTTTTTGGATAAAAATATTCCAGCACTGGCTAGCTCCTCTTCCCAGTATTATAAAGGTATTTTCTAATATTATCTTTCTTTTTATTTTTTGGACAATAGCTGTAGTATAAACACTCCTCAGGATAGTAATCTGATGGATCTTGTAAAAGGCAACATAGTCAGGTGAGAGAAATATTTTAGAGCAGAACCCTGGAGATCTGGATTCTCATTCTGGTATCAACATAGTTGGTTTGCATATTTTAAATTTCCTGGCTTTGTTTTTTGAATGAAGAATGGAGACCATAATAGAACTTTAATTTCCCAGGATGATTTTGGAACAAAATTTTCCCAGAGGTGTCTCCAGACATTCCTTTCTAATGGCAGTGATGCCATTGATCTCTTATAACTTATCATATATTGATGTGGTTTTCTAATTTCCAAGCCAGTTGACACAAAACTTTCTTCTACCTGCCAGTAATTTGAACAATTTTTTCTATTTTAAAGAACAGAGCTAATTTCTCCAAGCCCCAATCTGCTCCCCTTGTACATCTTTCCACACCCCATCTCTGAGAAAAGCAAAGATGGTTAGTGGTGAAGAGTACAGGATTTGAGACCCTGACTTTGGGAAAGATATTTTGGCTCTGTAAGTCTCAGTGTTCCCATCTGTATCAATGACAATCATCTGCCATCATGGGTAAGGTGGTGCTACTGTGAAAGACTGGGTACAGTGGTGCTCAATTCTTAGTAGGTATTGCTTATTTTCCCCTCTAGTTTTTCATATAATCTGTCTAGATTGAAGAAACCCATGTGCCTGGTAACAGAAAATAAAAATAGCCTCTCCCCATGTCCAATCACATTCATATATCTTCAGGACACCAGGGTCTTGGAAAGGGCACTACTGTGCTCTCTCTGTTAGCCAGTGCCCCTTAGGGGCCCTCAATATGTTCTCAAAGAACAGGGCTCCTTTTTGCTGCATTTAACCCTTGTCTCATTTCTATCAAAGTGAGAGAAGGGGGCAAAGGTGAGACTAAGGTCAGATGTAGTTCCTAGTCCATCTGTTCCACTTGGTTGCCTCATTTTCCCCACTTTTCCTTTTCTGCTTTGACATGTGCAGGATGGTTTGTAAATTTTAATTGGGGTCCAGCTATAAGGGTTAAGGGGATAGCTAATCAAGAGTCAAGTATACAGGATGGTGAAGAGCAAGAAGTGGCTCTTGTGGGAAAGCCAGTACAGTTTATTATCAATTCCAGGGTCATATCAAGTTACACTAGGTTACATAGTACAGTTATCTTTGTTCATGTCAAGATCACATAACTTATTTGCTTCTCAGAGTCCACTATGACCAAAGGTTATTATAATAAGTTAGGGTCTCCAGGCCTCAAGGACCAAAGAGTTGCAGAGTATTTCTAAGTCATTCAAACAGAGCACCTATTGTGTCCTGAGGCATTTGTTCAACTGAAAGACATTTGCTCCTCTGTACTTTGACTGATATGAAATCCATACAGCTCCCCCTTTTTGTTTGTATGGCCTTTAGAATAGACATGACTAGTCTTCTGTTCAAGAAAGGTGGAGAAAGGAAGCAAGACAATCATTGGCAAAAACATGCACAGTATAATAAGGCAAATATCAATAAACATTCTCCAATGAAAAGCTATTTGATCTATGTAAAATTTGGTAGACATGAGGTTAAACAATCTAACTAATCTCATCTTCCATCATCTTGTTGCACCTTCTTTGCAATGTCTTTACAATGATCCAATTCCCTTTAAGTGGGATTACTATTGTTAGTTAAATGGAAGCAACATATATTTTAAATTCTGGCATCCCTTATGATGTAAAATCAGAAAGTAATAAATAGCTGCCATATTACCAAGAACAGATTGATGATACAAATTTCAAAAGAATTAACAATTTTTGCTAAGTACTGGGTCACCACCAACAAGGATACAATAACACAGAAATAACACAATAATAGTCAGCTTAGTTGTGGAATTATGGGTAAGTTTAGCAAACAGAACTGTAGTCAAATTTCCCAGGGTACATTCTAAATCCATTTGGGCTAGCAAATATTGAGTAGATGTTAAAATCTTTATATTCTCCCATACCACAAAATGATTAGAAGACTGAGGGTTTCTTGGACCTCTTGTACTTATTGGACTTCCTTCTTTGAATTAGAGTCCTCCTCATCCAGGGTCAAATAGAATTGGGGAATCAGTTTGGGAAGTCCTTGATTCCATCTCATGATGATGGATGGATCTCACACATCTGGCAGGAATTCAGACAGAATCTGTGGGAGTAATAACAGCAGCATATCCCCTTCCCCATGTAATTAAAGGTGCAGGTTTCTGCCATATTAGTTATTGTGGAACTTGATATTTTTCCTAAATCTTTGATAGGGGTTTCTTAGAGGAAAGTACCTGTCCAAGACAGAGGACCAATAATGTATATTATCTTCATACTGTTCTGTGATATGAGAGGCACACTTGGGAGTACTCCTCTAATGAAGGTGGAGGGAGCAGGCCTTGTTCAGCTTGGTTGTGATGGTCATGGATTTTCAAATTCTGGAAGGAGAAGTCAGTTGATTGCACTCCCCAGAGAGTTTGCAAAGCTTTGGGCAAATGAACTTTCACGAGTGGCTACAGGGCCATTGCACCTGCATCCCAGATCCCACCTGACGTCATAGAGGAGAGAACTCAGAACACAGAAACCTCACGGTTCCCATGACAACCAGTGACCATTCAGCTCCTAGCCACTTCACACAATTGTTCAAGACATGTGGCCTGCTCAGCTGTGAGGGTTCCAGGAGAAATGAAGGGAGCGGGTGCCAGGGTCTTGTGTTATTGAAGAATTCATTCCATACTTGTCACTCGGGCGACAAGGAAACAGGCTCTATGCTGTATAGAGTCCCGTGAGCAATAAATTCCCAAATATCCAGGCAGGACAAGGGATCCCAATGAAGTCTGCCAGCTGACTCTTACACCCAGTACCACTAGGTGGCGCTGTGCTCAGTTGGCCCAACCCGTCTTGCTGACAGGCAGCTCATTTATTTGGTCCTGATTCAGGCAATTAGCCCCTACAAATTTCAGTGGAACAAGCTGGGACTGAGGCCTCCTTGAGAGCATCCTTTTCAACAATCTTAGCACAGTCACCAGTGTTTTTGCCTTCCAAACCCATTAATTCATTACTGTAACATCCGGATTTCCTTCAGAGTCAAGAGACAAGCCTAGAGGACCAACAGCCACATTAAGAGATGTGTACTGAGTGGTCATCTCAGTAGAGCAGCAGTGAGGTGCCAGGTTTTCGGGTGATCATTGATTTGGGACACATCACATTCCACCTGTTGCATATCTCCAGCTATCCTACGAAGTTTGGATAGGAGACAGATGGAACAAGGGATGTCCATGATCCAGTTGAAGGTGAGTGGCTTCTCTGGTGGCTCAAGAAGAGACCAGGTAGTCATTACCTCAGCATGTTGGAAGGAGGACAGCATGAAAATGACATGCAAGGAGAGTTGTGATGTGCCATTCCAAAGGCCAGGAGCAACCTCCCTGGCTGCTGTCTTGCAACAAGGCTGCACCCCAAAATTAGCCTGCTGGGATTTTTCCAAGGTCACATCATATCTGAACAAAATGCAGAAATGCCTTGCCAATCATTATTCACAAAATGTTTCTTCTTCTTGACACAGCAAATACCACTATGTTCCAAGAGCCTGTGGGATACTTCCAGGAGTCCTCTATCCAGACCCAGGATGGAGCAGACCCCAAGGTTGGGGATGAATTAACAGCCTGGTGATGGCAGGGCGAGCACAGGTCCACAGGGCATTAGAGCAGGTTTGAACATAGACCGTGCTGAAATTGGAATTGTTCACAGATTCTAAACTGAATATTCAAATGAGGAGAGTAAGGATATTTGGAATCCAGAAGCACTCAAAGGTGTTGATGCTGGAAAACATCTTCAGAGAAGAAAACCTGTGAAACTCGCCAACGATCATGGACAACCCCAAAAACTGCAACATATATTCAGCCACATCATGCACTAAAAAACTGCAAGTAGTTACTGGCTGCTCATTCTCCGTGAAACCATGATTCCCGAACCTCATTCCCCTATTGCAAACAACAATGCCCATGCAAATTCCTGTTTCTTTTCTGTGGCTCTCAAAGGACAGTCGAATACAAATCCAGATTCCTGTTTTTCTGGCACAAGAACCATAAGCATCAGCCTCCACAACCTGAAAACACATTTCCCCTCTCCCTACAATTTAAGCCAGTTGATCCTGGGATATGCCACACTAATCCCTGCACTGCTTTTCTCGAGGATGCCCTTCAATATTAACAAGAGTCCACGAAAGGGCTCCATTCTTCTTCAAAATGAGGCTCCAACGATATTGGGTAAGTTGCTTGTAAATGTAGTGTGTTCCTCCTAAATTCTATCAATACAGCCTGACATCGATTCTGCCCCAAAACCTAACATTATTCACTAGGAATTCACAGGCAAGCCACTACAAAGAAAATGTGTGAGAGAAGTCCCTGGGAAAGGAGCAGCTCTCGTTTGTGTTTAAACCTTGGTTTTCCAGTAGACGATGAGGTACTGGGGGAAAGTGCTTTGGGGGGGAAGACCCTTCTTTTGCAGAGTGTATGGCAGTGTGTCTAAGATGCCTGGAGAATGCCTGGTACAAGTGCAGTGTTGATTTTTGAATTTCCTGAAACGTGCTGTAGAATGAGAAGCTGAAGAATGTGCTGAAGATTTCTCCTCATAAGGATACTCAATGGAGTCCCGTGATATCTGTTCTAAGGAGAATAGAGTGACTTCAAGGAACAAGTACTGTGAAGAAATGTAGGTGACTGGGCAGCAGTGCTCTCTTGGAGCCCAATAGCCTGCTGGGAGTTTTTCAAGGAATTGGTTTGAATTAAAATTGTTGCTGTTTACAGTGTTGTTTCTATTTTGAGGAGAGGAGAAAAGAAAGAAAATGAGACAATGAAGAGTTGGGTTCTGAAGAGTTGGTTTCATTTGGTTGTTATTTCCACAATCTCAGTGGGAGGGGGACTTGAATCCGGGCATCCAGCATGAGAGTCAGGCACTCTATGAGGCAGGCGATATAGCCAAAACTGGAAGAGCTTCTCAGAGTAACAACCCTTGAACACCTATGGAGATAATTTGTGAAAATGTATACAGTGAAGCAATCATGACCAAGCCAAACAATGACAATGTAATTCTTAATTTTCCTATTGACCACAATCCAGCAAGTAACTTTTTTCCTGTCAAATCCAAGCCTAGTTTTGGATACTGATATAATGATTATTCCCCTCTTCATCGAGGATGATAAGGGATGTAGCTGATTGATCCGTGAATAGAAAAATATATCAGGGATCCAAGAACACCAAGGACAGGGGCAGAGGCTAGACTATGTGGGATTGAGTATTTGCTCAATTGGTGAGTACAAATGGAGATATTGGGATCATTCACACCTGAATCCCTACCCATTACATTCAAATTCAACTGACATTTTCCTGGAATTTTTTTTTTTCATTTTTCTCACTTGGAATATTTCTTTGAAAAACTCTAAAGAGCCCAGAGCTGTGCATAATGCACCAGACAGTTCAGATGCTGGATTTTGCCCACAATCTGAAGAATTGGTGAGCCAGAAGAAGTTTTGCCTCATTTGTTCTAAGCCTGTTTCCCTCACTCAAAGTGCTTCAGCCAGAAGCTTTCGGGAGATGTAAAAAGGCAAATCCATGTGGTGATGGCTCATGTGATCTGAGGTCCTCGAATCGAATCATGGTGGCAAAAAGAAAACATTCCTCATCCAAAACCTATCTTCTCCCAGTTTTATTTTCAGTTATTATTCTCAAAATGTATTACAGAATGATAAGTGGCTAGAGTCAAAAATTGATCCCTCATTCATTTTGATGCAATCAATTCCACTCAGAAAATGTTAGCAATTGAATATCAGTTGTCCTGTGACATGATAGGCACACTTGGAAGTACTCTTTTAATGGAGGTGGAAGGAGCAGGCATTGGTCAGCTTGGTTTTGATGGTCATGTGATTTCAAATTCTGTGAGGAGAAGTCAGGTGTTTGCGCTCCCCAGAGGGTTTGTAAAGCGGTGGGCATCATGAGCTTTCAGGAGTGGCTCCCGTGCCATTGCACCTGAATCCTAGATTCCACATGACGTCATAGAGGAGAGGACTCAGAACACAGAAGCCTCATAGTTCTCAGGACAACCAGTGACCATTCAGCTCCTGCCCACTTCACACAATCATTCAAGACATGTGGCGGGTCAGCTGTGAGAGTTCCAGGAGAGATGAAAGGAGCGGGTGCCAGGGTCTTGTGTTATTGAAGAATTCATTTCATCTTTGTAACTCGGGCAACAAGGAAACCGGCTCTATGCTGTATAGAGTCCCGTGAGCTATAAATTCCCCTATATCCATGCAGGACAAGGGATCCCATTGAAGTCTGCCAGCTTGCACTTACACCCAGGTCCAATAGGTGGTGCTGTTGGCCGACCCATCTTGCTGACAGGCAGCTCATTTGGTCCTGGATGAGGCTATTAGCCCACCAAATTCCCTGAGAACAAGCTGGGACCGAGGCCTCCTTGATAGCACGCTTTTCAACAATCTTAGGCACAGACACCAGTAGATTTGCCTTCCAACCCAATAATCTGGGAGGTGTACATCCGGGATGTCACTTCAGAGTCAAGAGTCTAGCCAGAGGACCAGCAGCTACATTGAGAGATTGTCCTGAGTGCTCATCTCAGTAGAGCATGCATTGAGGTGCCAGTGGTTTCGGGTGATTATTGATTTGGACACATCACATTCCACCTGTTGCATATCTCCACCTATCCTTTGACATTAGATGGGAGAACGATGGAACAAGGTTGACTATGATCCAGGTGAAAGTGAGTGGCTTTTCTGGTGGCTCTAGAAGAGACGAGGTAGTGATTACCTCACCATGTTGGAAGGAGGACAGCATGAAAATGACATGCAAGGAGAGTTTTTTTGTGCTCACTCCACAGGCCAGGTGCCTCTTCCCTGGCTGCTGCTTTACAACAAGGCTGCTCCCCAAAATTAGCCTGCTAGTATTTTTCCAGGGTCACATCATATCTGAACAAGATGCAGAAATGCCTTGCCAAATTTTATTCACAAAACGGTTCCTCTTCTTGACATGACAAATATCACTGTGTTGCAAGAGCCTGTGGGATACTGCCAGGAGTCCTCTATCCAGACCCAGGATGGAGCAGACTCCAAGGTTGGGGATGAATTAACAGCCTGGTGATGGCAGGGCGAGCACAGATGCACAGGGCATTAGAGCAGGTTTGAACATAGACCGTGCTGAAATTGGAATTGTTCACAGATTCCAAACTGAGTATTCAAACGAGGAGAGTAAGGATATTTGGAATCCAGAAGCACTCAAAGGTGTTGATGCTGGAAAACATCTTCAGAGAAGAAAACCTGTGAAACTCGCCAACGATCATGGACAACCCAAAACTGCAACATATATTCAGCCACATCATACACTAAAAATACTGCAAGTAGTTACTGGCTGCTCATTCTCCGTGAAATCATGATTCCCGAACCTCATTCCCCCTTTGCAAACAACAATGCCCATGCAAATTCCTGTTTCTTTTCTGTTGCTCCCAAGGGACAGTCGAATACAAATCCAGATTCCCATTTTTCTGGCACAAGAACCATAAGCATCAGCCTCCACAACCTCAAAGCACATTTCCCCTCTCCCTACAATTAAAGCCAGTTGATCCTCGGATATGCAACACTAATCCCTGCACTGTTTTTCTTGAGGATGCCCACCAATATTAACAAGAGTCCACAAAAGGGCTCCATTCTTCTTGAAAATGGAGCTCTAATGATATTAGGGGTGTAGGTTTTAAATGCACTGTGTTCCTCCTGAATTCTATCAATTCAGGCTGACATTGATTCTGCTCCAAAATCTAACATTATTCAGTAGGATTTCACAGGGAAGCCACTACAAAACAAATGTGTGAGAGAAGTCCCTGTGAAAACAGGGGGTCTCTTTTGTGTTTACAACTTGTTTTTCCTGTAAACATTGTGGTACAGGTGGAAAGTGCTCCTAGGGGGGAGGTCCCCTTCATTTGCAGAGAGTATGGCAGTGTGTTCAAGAAGCCTGGAGAGTGCCTGGTAGAAGTGCTGTTGTGAATTTTGAATTTCCTGAAACGTGCTGCACAATGAGAAGCTGAAGAAAGTGCTGAAGGTTTATCGTCATAAGGATACTCATGGGAGCCACGTGATATATGTCCCAAGGTGACTTGAGTGACATCATGGAACAAGTACTGTGAAGAAATGTAGATGATTTGGCAGCACTGCTCTCTTGGAGTCAGTAGCCTGCTGAGAGATTTTGGAGGAAGTGGTTTGCATTAAAATTGGTGCTGTTTTAGAGTGTTGTTTCCATTGTGAGGAGAGGAGAAAAGAAAGGAAAGGAGATGATGGAGAGTTGGGTTCCTTTGTTTGTTATTTCCACAATCCCAGATGGCTGTGGACTCGAACACAGGCCTCCAGCATGAGAGTCAGGCAATCTATAACACGGGCTATATAGCCAGCACTCAAAGAGCTTTCCTGAGTAATAACCCTTGATCCCATACCAAGATAATTTGTGAAAATATATGCAGCGAAAGCAATCCTGACCAAGCCAAACAATGTCAATGCAATTCTTAATTTTCCTGTTGACCACAATCCAGCAAGTCACTTTTTTCCTTTCAAACCCAATCCATATTTTTGTACTGACGGAATGATTATACCTCTCCTCATGTAGGACGATAAGGGAAGTAGCTGATTGATCCGTGAGCAGAAAATATATCAGGGATCCAAGAACACCAGGAACAGGGGCAGAGGCCAGACTATGAGGGATTGAGACGTTGCTCAACTGGTGACTACAAATGGAGATATTGGGATCATTCACTTCTGAATCCCTACCCATTACATTCAAAATCAAATGACATTTCCTAGAAAGTTTTTTTTTTTCTTCTTTCTCATTTGGTACTTTTCTTTGAAAAATTCTAAAGAGCAGAGAGCTGTGCATAAAGCACAAGCCAGTTCAGATGCTGGATTTTGCCCACAATCTCAAGAATCGGTGAGCCAGATGAAGTTTGCCTCATTTATTCTAAGCCTGTTTCCCTCACTCAAAGTGCTTCAGTCAGACGCTGTTGGGAGATATAAACAGGCAAATACATGTGGTGATGGCTCATATGATCTGGGGTCCAAGAATCGAAACGTGATGGCAAAAAGAAATATTCCTCATCCAATACCTATCTTCTCCCAGTTTTGTTTTCAGTTATTAGTCTCAAAATTTATTACAGAATGGTAAGTGGCTAATGTAAAAAAAATTGATCACTCATTCATTTTGTTGCAATCAATTCCACTTAGGCAATCTTAACAATTGAATACCAGTTGTCTTGAGACATGAGAGGCACACTTGTGAGTACTCCTCTAATGAAGGTGGAAGGAGCAGGCATTGGTCAGCTTGGTTGTGATTGCCATGGGTTGTCAAATCCCGGAAGGAGAAGTCAGTTGATTGCACTTCCCCAGAGTGTAAAGCGTGGGCAACATGAATTTCACGACGTGGCCTCCAGTGCCATTGCACCTGCCATTCCAGATTCACCTGCCGTCATAGGAGGAGAGGACTCAGAACACAGAAGCCTCACGGTTCCCATGAAAACCAGTGACCATTCAGCTTATGGCCACTTCACACAATCATTGCAAGACATGAGGCGGCTCCGCTATGAGGGTTCCAGGAGAGATGCAGGGAGCGGGTGCCAGGGTGTTTTGTTATTGAAGAATTCATTCTATCCTTGAAGCTCGGGCGAAAATTAAACAGGCTCTATGCTGTATAGAGTCCCATGAACAATAAATTCCCCTATATCCAGACAGGACAAGGGATCCCATTGAAGTCTGCCAGCTCTCACTTACACCCAGGTCCACTAGGTGGCGCTGTGCTCAGTTGGCCGAACCCATCTTGCTGACAGGCAGCTCATTTGGTCCTGAATCAGGCTATTAGCCCGCACAAATTCCAGTGGAACAAGCTGGGACCGAGGCCTCCTTGAGAGTACGATTTTCAACAATCTTAGCACAGTCACCAGTGAATTTGCCTTCCAAACCCACTAATCCAGGACTGCTACATCCCGGGTTTCCTTCAGAGTCAAGAGACTAGCCTAGAGGACCAGCAGCCACATTGAGAGATGTGTCCTGAGTGCTCATCTCAGTAGAGCATGCAGTGAGGTGCCATGGTTTCGGGTGATCATTGATTTGGGACACATCACATTCCACCTGTTGCATATCTCCAGGTATCCTATGAAGTTTGGATAGGAGACAGATGGAACAAGGGATGTCCATGATCCAGTTGAAGGTGAGTGGCTTCTCTGGTGGCTCAAGAAGAGACCAGGTAGTCATTACCTCAGCATGTTGGAAGGAGGACAGCATGAAAATGACATGCAAGGAGAGTTGTGATGTGCTCACTCCAAAGGCCAGGCACCTCCTCCCTGGCTGCTGTCTTGCAACAAGGCTGCACCCCAAAATTAGCCTGCTGGGATTTTTCCAAGGTCACATCATATCTGAACAAGATGCAGAAATGCCTTGCCAATCATTATTTCCAAAAAATGTTTCTTCTTCTTGACACGGCAAATACCACTATGTTCCAGGAGCCTGTGGGATAACTCCAGGAGTCCTCTATCCAGACCCAGGATGGAGAAGACCCCAAGGTTTGGGATGAATTAACAGCCTGGTGATGGCAGGGCGAGCACAGATCCACAGTGATTTAGAGCAGGTTTGAATATAGACCGGGCTGAAAGTGGAATTGTTCAAAGATTCCAAACTGAATATTCAAACGAGAAGAGTAAGGATATTTGGAGCCCAGAAGCACTCAAGGGTGTTGATGCTGGAAAACATCTTCGGAGAACAGAACCTGTGAGACTCGCCAACGATCATGGTCAACCCAAACTCTGCAACATATATTCAGCCACATCATACAGTAAAAATACTGCACGTAGTTACTGGCATCTCATTCTCTGTGCAACCAGGAATACCGAAACTCATTCCCCTATTGCCAACAACAATGCCCATGCAAATTCCTGTTTCTTTTCTGTTGCTCCCAACGGACAGTCGAATACAAATCAAGATCCCTGTTTTCTGGCACAAGAACCATAATCATCAGCCTCCCCAACTTCAAAACACATTGCCCCTCGCCCTACAATTTAAGTCAGTTGATCCTGGGATATGCAACACTAATCCCTGCACTGCTTTTCTTGAGGATGTCCATCAATATTAACAAGAGTCCACAAAAGGGCTCCATTCTTCTTGAAAATTGAGCTCCAATGATATTGGGGGTGTAGGTTTTAAATGCACTGTGTTCCTCCTGAATTCTATCAATACAGGCTGACATTGATTCTGCCCCAAAACCTAACATTATTCACTAGGAATTCACAGGGAAGCCACTACAAAGCAAATGTGTGAGAGAAGTCCCTGGGAAAAGAGTGGGTCTCTTTTGTGTTTACACCTTGGTTTTCCAGTAGACATTGAGGTACAGGTGGAAAGTGCTCCGGGGGGGAAGTCCCTTCATTTGCAGAGAGTATGGCAGTGTGTTCAAGAAGCCTGGAGAGTGCCTGGTAGAAGTGCGGTTGTGATTTTGAATTTCCTGAAATTTGCTGCACAATGAGAAGCTGAAGAAAGTGCTGAAGGTTTATCCTCATAAGGATACTCATGGGAGCCACGTGATATATGTCCTAAGGAGACTAGAGTGACTTCATGGAACAAGTACTGTGAAGAAATGTAGGTGACTTGTTAGCTCTGCACTCTTGGAGCCCTGTAGCCTGCTGAGAGTTGTTGGAGGAATTGGTTTGTATTGAAATTGGTGCTGTTTTAGAGTGTTGTTTCTATTGTGAGGAGAGGAAAAAAGAAAAGAAAAGGAGATGATGGAGAGTTGGGTTCGTTTGTTTGTTATTTCCACAATCCCAGATGGCTGTGGACTGGAACACGGGCCTCCAGCATGAGAGTCAGGCAATCTATAACACGGGCTATATAGCCAGCACTCAAAGAGCTTTTCTGAGTCGTAACCCTTGATCACATACCAAGATAATTTATGTAAATATATGCAGCGAAGCAATCCTGACCAAGCCAAACAATGTCAATGGAATTCTTAATTTTCCTGTTGACCTCAATCCAGCAAGTCACTTTTTTCCTTTCAAACCCAATCCATGTTTTTGTACTGACGGAATGATTATACCCCTCTTCATTTAGGACGATAAAGGAAGTAGCTGATTGATCCGTGAGCCGAAAAATATATCAGGGATCCAAGAACACCAGGAACAGGGGCAGAGGCCACACTATGAGGGATTGAGAAGTTGCTCAATTGGTGACTACAAATGGAGATATTGGAATCATTCACTTCTGAATCCCTACCCATTACATTCAAAATCAACTGATATTTTCGTACAAAGTTTTTTTTTTTTTTTCTTCTTTCTCACTTGGAACTTTTCCTTGAAAAATTATAAAGAGCAGAGAGCTGTGCATAATGCACAAGCCAGTTCAGATGCTGGATTTTGTGCACAATCTCAAGAATTTGTGAGCCAGAAGAAGTTTTGCCTCATTTTTTCTAAGCCTGTTTCCATCACTCAAAGTGCTTCAGCCAGACACTGTTGTGAGATATAAACAGGCAAATACATGTGGTGATGGCTCATATGATCTGGGGTCCCAGAATCAAACCGTGGTGGCAAAAAGAAAACATTCCTCATCCAATACCTATCATCTCCCAGTTTTATTTTCAGCTAATACTCTCAAAATGTATTAGAGAATGATAAGTGGCTAGAGTCAAAACTTGATCCCTCATTCATTTCGATGCAATCAATTCCACTCATAAAATCTTAGCAATTGAATATCAGTTGTCCTGTGACATGATAGGTACACTTGGCAGTACTGTATTAATGGAGGTGGAAGGAGCAGGCATTGGTCAGCTTGGTTTTGATGGTCATGTGATTTCAAATTCTGTGAGGAGAAGTCAGGTGTTTGCGCTCCCCAGAGTGTTTGTAAAGCGGTGGGCATCATGAGCATTCAGGAGTGGCTCCAGTGCCATTGCACCTGAATCCCAGATTCCACATGACGTCATAGAGGAGAGGACTCAGAACACAGAAGCCTCATGGTTCCTCAGGACAACCAGTGACCATTCAGCTCCTGCCCACTTCACACAATCATTCAAGACATGAGGCGGGTCAGCTGTGAGAGTTCCAGGAGAGATGAAAGGAGCGGTGCCAGGGTCTTGTGTTATTGAAGAATTCATTTCATCCTTGTAGCTTGAACGACAAGGAACCCGGCTCTATGATGTACAGAGTGCCGTGAGCAATAAATTCCCCTATACCCAGACAGGACAAGGGATCCCATTGAAGTCTGCCAGCTCGCACTTACACCCAGGTCCACTAGGTGGCGCTGTGCTCAGTTGGCCGAACCCATCTTGCTGACAGGCAGCTCATTTGGCCTTGAATGAGGCTGTTAGCCCACACAAATTCCTCTGGAACCAGCTGGGACTGAGGCCACCTTGATATCACGCTTTTTAACAATCTTAGCCCAGACACCAGTAGATTTGCCTTCCAAACCCACTAATCTGGGAGTGCTACATCCCGGATTCACTTCAGAGTCAAGAGACTAGCCAAGAGGACCAGCAGCTACATTGAGAGATGTGTCCTGAGTGCTCATCTCAGTAGAGCATGCATTGAGGTGCCATGCTTTCGGGTGACTTTTGATTCGGGACACATCTCATTCTGTCTGTTACAAATCTCCACCTATCCAATGAGGATTGGATAGGAGACAGAAGGAAAAAGGGATATTCATGATCCAGGTGAAGGTGAGTGACTTCTCTGGTTGCTCTAGTGGAGATGAGGTAGTCATTACCTCAGCATGTTGGAGGAGGACAGCATGAAAATGACATGCAAGGAGAGTTGTGATGTGCTCACTCCTAATTGCCAGGTGCCTCCTCCCTGGCTGCTGTCTTACAACAAGCCTGCACCCCAAAATTAGCCTGCTGGTCTTTTTGCAAGGTCATATCATATATTAACAAGATGCAGAAATGACTTGCCCATCTTTATTCACAAAATGGTTCCTCTTCTTGACAAGACAAATACCACTATGTCGCAAGAGCCTGTGGGATACTGCCAGGAGTCCTCTATCCAGACCCAGGATGGAGCAGACTCCAAGGTTGGGGATGAATTAACAGCCTGGTGATGGCAGGATGAGCACAGGTGCACAGGGCATTAGAGCAGTTTTGAACATAGACCGTGCTGAAATTGGAATTGTTCAAAGATTCCAAGCTGAATATTCAAAAGAGGAGAGTAAGTATATTTGGATTCCAAAGCACACAAGGGTGTTGATGCTGGAAAACATCTTCGGAGAAGAGAACCTGTGAAACTCGCCAAAGATCATGGTCAACCCAATACTCTTCAACATATATTCAGCCACATCAGACACTAAAAATACTGCAAGTAGTTATTGGCTGCTCATTCTCCGTGAAACCATGAATCCCGAACCTCATTCCCCTTTTGAGAACAACAATGCCCATGCAAATTCCTTATTCTTTTCTGTTGCTTCCTAGTGATGGTCCAATACAAATCAAGATTCCTCTTTTTGTGTCACAAGAACCATAAGCATTGGCCTCCCCAACTTCAAAACCCATTCCCCCTCGCCCTACAATTTAAGCCAGTTGATCCTCAGTTATGCAACACTAATCCCTGCACTCCTTTTCTTGAGGATGCCCATCTTATTAACAAGAGTCCACAAAAGGGCTCCATTCTTCTTGAAAATGGAGCTCCAATGATATTGGGGATGTAGGTTTTAAATGCACTGTGTTCCTCCTGAATTCTATCAATACAGGCTGACATTGATTCTGCCCCAAAACCTAACATTATTCACTAGGAGTTCACAGGGAAGACACTACAAAGCAAATGTGTGAGAGAAGTCCCTGTGAAAAGAGTGGGTCTCTTTTGTGTTTGCACCTTGTTTTTCCAGTAGACATTGTGGTACAGGTGGAAAGTGCTCGGGGGGGGGAGGTCCCCTTCATTTGCAGAGAGTATGGCAGTGTGTTCAAGAAGCCTGGAGAGTGCCTGGTAGAAGTGCGGTTGTGAATTTTGAATTTCCTGAAACGTGCTGCACAATGAGAAGCTGAAGAAAGTGCTGAAGGTTTATCGTCATAAGGATACTCATGGGAGCCACGTGATATATGTCCTAAGGAGACTAGAGTGACTTCATGGAACAAGTACTGTGAGGAAATGTAGGTGACTGGGCAGCAGTGCACTCTTGGAGCCCTGTAGCCTACTGAGAGTTGTTGGAGGAATTGGTTTGCATTAAAATTGGTGCTGTCTTAGAGTGTTGTTTCTATTGTGAGGAGAGGAGAAAAGAAAGAAAATGTGACCATGGAGATTTGGGTTCATTTGTTTGGTGTTTTCAGAAACCCAGAGGGCTGGGGATTCCATCCCGGACCTCCAGCAGGAGAATCAGGCACTCTACGATATGGGCTATATAACGAGCACTGGAAGAGCTTCTCTGAGTAACAACCCTTGATCACCGACAGAAATAATTTATGAAAATGTATGCAGCGAAGCAATCATGACCAAGCCCAACATGTCAATGGAATTCTTAAATTTCCTGTTGACCACAATCCAGCAAGCAACTTTTTTCCTGTCAAACCCAAGCCTAGATTTGTGTACTGAAGGAATCATTATTCCCCTCTTAATTAAGGATGATAAGAGGTAGCTGATTGATGCATATGCAGAAAAATATATCAGGGATCCAAGAATACCAGGAACAGTGGCAGAGGACAGACTATGAGGGATTCAGATGTTGCTCAATTGGTGACTACAAATGGAGATATTGGGATTATTCACTTCTGAATCCCTACCCATTACTTTCAAAATCAACTGACATTTTCCTAGAAAGTTTTTTTTTTTTCATATTTCTCATTTGGAACATTTTTTGAAAAATTCTGAAGAGCAGAGAGCTGTTCGTAATGCACAAGCCAGTTCACATGCTGTATTTTCCAACAATTTCAAGAATTTGGGAGCCAAATGAAGTTTGGCCTCATTTTTTCTAAGCCTATTTCCCTCTCTCAACGTGCTTCAGCCAGAATCTGTTGGGAGTTATAAACAGGCAAATACATGTGGTGATGGCTCATATGATCTGGGGTCCCAGAATTGAAACGTGGTGGCAAAAAGAAGACATTCCTCATCCACTACCTATATTCTCCCAGTTTTCTTTTCAGTTATTACTCTCAAAATTTATTAAAGAATGATAAGTGGCTAAAGTAAAAAAAAATTGATCCCTCATTCATTCGGTTGCAATCAATTCCACTCAGAAAATCTTAACAATTGAATGTCACTTGTCTTGTGACATGAGAGGCACACTAGGGAGTACACCTGTAGTGAAGGTTCAAGGAGCAGGAATTGGTCAGCTTGATTGTGATGGTAATGGGTTTTCAAATTCCGGAATGAGAAGTCACTTGATTGCAATCCCCAGAGTGATTGAAAGGGTTGGGCAACATGAACTTTCACGAGTGGCTCCAGTGCCATTGCACCTGCATCCCAGATTCCACCTGATGTCTTAGGGGAGAGGACTAAGCACACAGAAGCCTCACGGTTCCCATGACAACCACTGACCATTCAGCTCCTGGCCACTTCACACAATCATTCAAGACATGTGGCGGCTCATCTCTGAGAGTTCCAGGAGAGATGACCGGAGAGGGTGACAGGGTCTTGTGTTATTGAAGAATTCATTGCAACCTTGTAGCTAGGGTGACAAGGAAACAGGCTCTATGCTGTATAGAGTCCCGTGAGCAATATATTTCCCTATATGCAGGCAGGACAAGGGATCACATTGAAGTCTGCCAGCTCGAACTTACACCCAAGTCCACTAGGTGGCGCTGTGCTCAGTTGGCCGAACCCATCTTGCTGACAGGCAGCTCATTTGGTCCTGAGTCAGGCTATTAGCCTGCACAAATTCCAGTGTAACAAGCTGGGACCGACGCCTACTTGAGAACACGCTTTTCAACAATTTTAGCACAGTCACCAGTGCATTTGCCTTACAAACCAACTAATCCAGGACTTCTACATCCTGGGTTGCCTTCATAGTCAAGAGACTTGCCTAGAGGACCAGCAGCCAGATTGAGATATGTGTCCTGAGTGCTCATCTCAGTAGGTGAGGTGCCATGGTTTCAGGTGATCATTGATTTGGGACACATCACATTCCATCTGTTGCATATCTCCACCTAACCAATGAAGTTTGGATAGGAGACAGATGGAACAAGGGCTGTCCAATATCCAGGTGAGTGGTTTCTCTGGCGGCTCAAGAAGAGACGAAGTACTCATTACCTCAGCATGTTGGAAGGAAGACAGCATGAATATGACATGCAAGGAGAGTTGTGATGTGCTCACTTCAAAGGCCAGGCGCCTCCCCCAGGCTGCTGTCTTACAACAAGCCTGCACCCCAGAGTTAGCCTGCTGGGATTTTTCCAGTGCCACATCATATCTGAAAAAGATGCAGAAATGTCTTGCAAAACATTATTCACAAAATGGTTCCTATTCTGGACCAGACAAATACCACTATGTCACAAGAGCCTGTGGGGTACTGCCAGGAGTGCCCTATCCAGACCCAGGATGGAGCAGACCCCAAGGGTGGGGATGAATTAACAGCCTGGTGATGGCAGGATGAGCACAGGTGCACAGGGCATTAGAGCAGGTTTGAATATAGGCCATGCTGAAAGTGGAATTGCTCAAATTTTCCATGAGGAATATACAAAAGATGAGAGTAAGTGTATTTGGAGTCCAGAAGCACTCAAGGGTGTTGATGCTGGAAAACATATTCGGAGAAGAGAACCTGTGAAACTCGCCAACGATCATGGTCAACCAAAAACTCTGCAACATATATTGAGCCACATCATACACTAAAAATACTGCAAGTAGTTACTGGTCGCCATTCTCTGTGATACCATGAACACCAAACCACATTCCCCTATTGCGAACAAGAATGCCCATGCAATTTTTTTTTCTTTTCTTTTGCTCCCAAGGAACAGTCGAATACAAATCAATATTCCTGTTTTTCTTGCACAGGAACCATAAACTTCGGCCTCCCCGACTTCAAAACACATTCCCTTTCGCCCTAGCATTTAACCCAGTTGATCCTGGGATATGGAACACTAATCCCTGCACTGCTTTTCTTGAGGATGCCCAAAAATATTAACAAGAGTACACAAAAGGGCTCCATTCTTCTTCAAAATGGAGCTCCAATGATATTGGGTGAGTAGGTTGTAAATGCACTGTGTTCCTCCTGAATTCTGTCAATACAGGATGACATCAATTCTGCCCCAAAACCTAACATTATTCACTAGGAATTCACAGGAAAGCCACTACAAAGCAAATGTGTGAGAGCAGTTCCTGGGAAAGGAGCGGCTCGCTTTTGTGTTTACACCTTGTTTTTCCAGTAAACATTGAGATACAAGTGGAAAGTGCTCCAGGGGTGAAGTCCCCTTCAATTGTGGAGAGTATTACAGTGTGTCCTAGAAGCTGGGAGAGTGCCAGGTACAAGTTCGGTTGTGATTTTTGAATTTTCTGAATCTTCCTGCACAATGAGAAGCTGAAGAATTTGCTGAAGAATTATCCTCATAAGGATAATCATGGGAGCCCCGTGATATCTGTCCTACAGAGACTAGAGTGACTTAATGGAACACGTACTCTGAAGAAATGTAGTTGACTGGGCAGCACTGGTCTCTTGGAGCCCAGTAGCCTTCTGAGAGTTGTAGGATGAATTGGTTTGCATGAATATTGGTGCTGTTTTAGTGTGTTGTTTCTATTGTGAGGAGAGGAGAAAAGAAAGAAAATGAGATGATGGAGGGTTGGGTTAGTTTGTTTGTTATTTCCACAATCCCAGAGGGCTGGGGACTCGAACCCAGGCCTCCAGCATGAGATTCAGGCACTCTATGAGACGGGCTATATAGCCAACACTGGAAGAGCTATTCTGAGTAACAAACCTTGATCACCAACAGAGAAAATTAGAGAAAATGTATGCAGCTAAGCAATCATGACCAAGACCAACAATGTCAATGGAATTCGTAATTTTCCTGTTGACCACAATCCAGCAAGTAACATTTTCCTGACAAACCGAAGCCTAGTTTTGTGTACTGATGAAAGGATTATTCCCCTCTTCATTAAGGACAATAAGGGAAGTAGGTGATTGATCCATGAGCAGAAAAAATTATCAGTGATCCATGTATGCCAGGAACACGGGCAGAGGCCAGAATATGAGGGATTGAGAAGTTGCTCAATTGGTGACTACAAATGGAGATATTGGGATCATTCACTTCTGAATACCTATCCATTACATTCAAAATCAACTGACAATTTCCTAGAAAATTTTTTTTTCCTATTTCTCATTTGGAAATTTTCTTTGAAAAATTGTAAAGAGCAGAGAGCTGTGCATAATGCACAAGCCAGTTCAGATGCTCTTTTTTGCCCACAATCTCACCAATTGGTAAGCCAGATGAAGTTTTGCCTCATTTTTTCTATGCCTGTTTCCCTCAATCAAAGTGATTCAGCCAGATGCTGTTGGGAGATATAAACAGGCAAAAACATGTGGTGATGGCTCATATGATCTGGGGTACCAGAATCGAAATGTGGTGGCAAACAGAAAATATTCCTCATCCAATACCTATCTTCTCCCTGTTTTGTTTTCAGTTATTAGTCTCAAAATTCATTACAGAATGATAAGTGGCTAAAGTCAAAAAATTGATCCCTCATTCATTTCGTTGCAATCAATTCCACTCAGAAAATCTTAACAATTAAATATCAGTTGTCCTGTGACATGAGAAACACACATGGGAGTACTCCTCTAAGGAAGGTGGAAGGAGCAGACATTGTTCAGATTAGTTGTGATGGTCATGGGTTTTCAAAATCCGGAAGGAGAAGTCAGTTGATTGCACTCCCCAGAGTGTAAAGCGTTGGGCAACATGAACTTTCACGAGTGGCTCCAGTGCCATTGCACCTGCCTCCCAGATTCCTCTTGATGTCATAGAGGAGAGGACTCAGAACACAGAAGCCTCACGGTTCCCATGACAACCAGTGACCATTCAGCTCCAGGCAACTTCAAACAATCATTCAAGGCATGTGGAGGCTCAGCTGTGAGGGTTGCAGGAGAGATTAAGGGAGAGGGTTCCAGGGTCTTCTGTTATTGAAGAATTCATTCCATCCTTGTAGCTTGGGCGACAAGAAAACAGTCTCTATGCTGTATACAGTCCTCTGAGCAATAAATACCCCTAAATCCAGGCAGGACAAGGGATCCCATTGAAGTCTGCCAGCTCCCACATACACCCAGGTCCACAAGGTGGCGCTGTGCTCAGTTGGCCGATCCGATCTTGCTGTCAGGCTACTCATTTGGTCCTGATTCAGGCCAATAGCCCCCACAAATTCCAGTGGAACAAGCTGGGACCGAGTCCTACTTGAGAGCATGATTTTCAACAATCTTAGCACAGTCACCAGTGGATTTGCCTTCCAATTCCAGTAATCCAGGACTGGTACATCTGGGGTGTCCTTCAGAGTCAAGAGACTAGCCTACTGGACCAGCAGCCACATTTAGAGATGTGTCCTGAGTGCTCATCTCAGTAGAGCATGCAGTGAGGTGCCATGGTTTCGGGTGATTATTGATTTGGGACACATCACATTCCATCTGTTTCATATCTCCACCTAGCCTATGAAGTTGGGATAGGAGACAGATGGAACAATGGATGTCCATGATCCAGGTGAAGGTGAGTGGTTTCTCTACTTTCTCAAGAAGCGACAAGTTAGTCATTACCTCAGCATTTTGGAAAGAGGACAGGAAGAAAATGACACCCAAGGAGAGTTGTGATGTGCTCACTCCACAAGCCAGGCGCCTCCTCCCTGGCTCCCTGGCTTCTGTCTTACAACAAGTCTGCACCCCAAAATTAGCCTCTTTGGATTTTTCCAGTGTCATATCATATCTGAACAAGATGCAGAAATGTCTTGCCAATCTTTATTCACAAAATGGTTCCTCATCTTGACACGACAAATACCACTATGTTGCAAGAGCCTGTGGGATGCTGCCAGGATTCACCTATACACACACAGGATGGAGCAGACCCCAAGGTTGGGGATGAATTAACAGCCTGGTGATGACAGGATGAGCACAGGTGCACAGGGCATTAGAGTAGGTTTGAACATAGACCATGCAGAAAGTGGAATTGATCAAATGTTCCAAGCTAAATATTCAGAAGAGGAGAGTAAGAATATTTGGTGTCCAGAAGCACTCAAGGGTGTTGATGCTGGAAAACATATTCAGAGAAGAGAACCTGTGAAATTCGCCAACGATCATGATCAACCCAAAACTCTGCAACATATATTCAGCCACATCATACACGAAAAATACTGCAAGTATTTACTGGCCACTCATTCTCCGAGAAACCATGAATACCGAACCTCATTCCCCTATTGTGAACAACAATGCCCATGCAAATTCCTGTTTCTTTTCTCTTGCTCCCAACGGACAGTCGAATACGAATCAAGATTCCTGTTTTACTTGCATAAGAACCATAAGCATTGACCTCCCCAACTACATAATACATTCCCCCTCACCCTACTATTTGAACCAGTTGATCCTGTGATATGTAAAACTAATCCCTGCACTGCTTTTCTTGAGGATGCCCGTCAATATCAACAAGAGTCCACAAAAGGGCTCAATTTTTCTTCAAAATGGAGCTCCAGTGATATTGGGTGAGTAGGTGGTAAATGCTCTGTGTTCCTCCTGCATTCTATCAATACAGGCTGACATCGATTCTGCTCCAAAACCTAACATTATTCACTAGGAATTCACAGGAAGCCACTACAAGGCAAATGTGTGAGAGAAGTCCTTGGGAAAGGAGTGGATCTCTTTTGTGTTTACACCTTGGTTTTCCAGTAGACATTGAGGTACATGTGGAAAGTGCTCCGGGGGCGAAGTCCCCTTCATTTGTGGAGAGTATGGCAGTTTGTCCAAGAAGCCTGGAGAGAGCCTGGTACAAGTGCGGTTGTGATTTTTGAATTTCCTGAAACGTGTTGCACAATGAGAAGCTGAAGAAAGTGCTGAAGATTTATCCGCATAAATCCTCCAATCACAGTCCAAAGCTAATCACTGGAGAAATCCCTTTTTATTTTAAAAATGCACACACTTATATAGGCCTGAGTAGTGTCTCATTGGTTGGGGCATGAAACAGGGTGAGAGTTGTTTGGGAGAGCCTTGTTGCTGGTGGGCTGGGCAATAGCTGATTGGGAGAGTCTTATTCCTGGGGTTGGGGTGATCATTGATTGGGTGAGTCTTATTGCTAGTGGTCTGGGTAGAGTGTTGAGCACCAATTGGGTGCGAGTTCCCACTGGCAGGAAGAAGTTATGAGGAGTAAAATCAGGAAGAGAAGCTCAGCCAGCTCCATTTTGACACCTAAGTGTGTGGGTAACCTTATAATCAATGCCTACTCGATGTCCTCTATTGTCCAGATACACATCCATCTTTCCTTGTCCAGCACTGAGCTTCGGTTGCTCCTGGAACATGCCAAGTGCACCCCAGCCTGAGTGATGTACCATCTCCTGTCCTCTGCATTCCATATCGATCTATTTAGTGCTTAGGCTTTGTCTCCCCGCTAGAATGGAAGCACTCCAGGGGCAGTAGCTTCTGCTCCCCCACCTCCATCTGTAACCCCAGAGTAGAAGTGTCTGGCCATATTGGTGATGTAAGACTAAGACTCAAAAAATAATAGAATGAATCAAACAATATTGCCCTATGTAAATTTATGATTTTCTATTAAAAAAAAAAAAGACTAAGACTCAGGCGCCATGATGGATGGATGGCAGAGACCACCCAGAACCCTTCTCAGAATCATCCTGTAGAGGATGGGCCACAGGACACTGACCCACCAACTCCCATCCCTGCTGGGTGAGGGTTGGACCTGGGCATGAACATCTCTGTGTTTCCAGGTGGGGCCAGAGCTTATGAAGCTGGGGGAGCTGTCCAGCAGAGAGGAAAGGCCAGTCCCGAGGAAAGAAGTTGCCAGTGCCCATCAGGAAATGTCGCAGGGAAGGATACAAGAGGGGAATTCTCCTGGAAGAACCTGGAGGCAGGAGCGTGCATGGAGCATGGCGGGAGGGTTTGACTTTTGCACTTCCTGTGGGATGTCGGGCTCCTTAGCTGTGAAATGAAGAGCTCCTGAGGACCAGGAAGAGGTAAAACAAGAATACTGGAGGCCTCCAGAGCCCATTCTGAGTCCATGGACAGTGAGCAGGCCACCTCTGCCACCTCAGTCCAACTAACTCTGAGGACACAAAAGAGGGCACTCTGGCATAATGATAAAATTGAAATTGAAAACGAGACTGGGCATAGAAATCTGGACCCCGTTCACTACTAGTGGGAACACAAAATGGCACCGGTGCTATGGAAAACAGCTGGACACTTCCTCAAAATATTAAAATCCATGTAGCCTATGATGTCCAATTCCACTTCTGGGTGTCTTCTCAAAAGAATTGAAAGAAGGATCTCAAGATATTTGTACACTCATGTTCACAGCAGGGTTATTCACAGTAGCAAAAACATGGAAACAACCCAAGTGCCCATCAGTGAGTGGATGGGAAAGATCTATGCCATCTATCCACACAGTGAAATACTATTCAGCCTTAAAGAGGGAGGAAATTCTGACACAGACTGCAATAGGGGTGAACCTCGAGGACATTATCCTAAATGAATTTGACCACTCACAGAAGGCACAATGCTGCCTGACCCCACTGAGCTGAGGTACCCAGAAGAGTTGCAGTCATTAACTGAAAGCAGCATAGTAATTGCAGGAGGCAGGAATGGAGAGGTAGTGTTCAGTGGATGAGTGCAGAGATTCGAGTCTGAAAAATGAAGAGTTCTGGAGATGAATGGTTAGGGCAGCACACACGCACACACACACACACACAAAATAAATGAAATTACCACCACCAATGTGCACAATTCAGTCATCCAGATGGGGCTGAGATGGGGCTCAGCAGTAGAGCATCTACAAAGCAGGCAGGAGGCCTGGGTTGGATCCCCAGTACCACAACATTTGTAAAGGAGAGAAAGACGACACGTTTTATGTTATGTGTATTTTAGCCACAATAAAAATACTAGGAAAAAATGTCCTGTTGACTAAGCTATTTGAGTAACCCAAGGAGATGGAAAAGTTGGGGCATCCAAATGAATTATCAGTCACGAGAAGTTGAGACGTAGTTAGAAAGTGTAACAGAAAGTGTTTTTGTAATAGTCACTGGGAGATATAAAATTATGTTGTTTGTTCCTCCAGGAGAGGTGTTATTGTTTGGATGTGTGGTGTCCCCCAAAAGCTCACGTGGGGGGGGCAATGCAAGAAGGTTAAAGGAGAAATGACTGGGTGGTGAGAGTCTTAACCCAATCAGTGAATTAATCCCTGATGGAATTAACTGAAGTGGTGGAGTGTGGCTGGAGGAGGTGGGAATCGGGGCATGGGTTGGGGTATACATTTTGTATCTGGAGAGTGGAGTCTGTCTGTCTCTCTCAGCTTCCTGATGATGTGAGCCACTTCCCTCTGCCACACTCTTCCACCATGATATTCTGCCTCACCTCAGACCCCAAGGAATGGAGTCAGCCTTCTATGGACTGAGACCTCTGAAATCATGAGCCCTCAAATAAGCTTTTCCTCTTTTAAAATCTTTCTGGTCAGATGTTTTAATCACAGCAGGAAATAAGCTGACTAAAACAAGAGAAGACTTCCCAATTATAAAGGCTGTAGTTGCAATTCCTAAGATCTTGTACAAATCAGATAAAAGTCTCTCTTGTCTGTGTGTCTGGTGTTTATCCTTATGCATACACACACATGCGTGCCCACACACAGGCACACCCACACAGCCTAGAGGGGCCCTAGTGGCTGGCAACATCTCAACACCCATCATGCTGCTGATCTTGTTGACAGAACACAGGGCATTTTAACAAGAATACTTCCTGACTCTGCTGAGAAGCAGAGTATCAACAACAATCATAATTACCGAATCTCGGGCACTTCTGTTCCATTTTGTTTTAGGAGGTTTAAAACACTTGACGGGGTTTTATTCATTAGCCTGTGCACACATACTTACTTCCCCTGGGGGGAAAATCACAATTTCTAGATGCTTCTGCCCAAGTCTGAAATGGCATAATAAGATCCCAGGACATCTTCAAACAATTCTGTCATCCTGTCTCTTTCATTGATGTACCCTGCCATGCGACTGTCCCGTGAATTTGAGACAGGAAGTCCCTACCAGCTTTACCAAGCCAGTAGTGGCCAGCTGGGATGCCATATTGATTCTTTAGTCTCCATTTCAAGTGGCTACTCCTTCTCTTTAGCTTGGGTGTTGCTGCTTCTAGGAATGCCCAGGCCCCTAGAGAGAATGGTTTCTGATGGTGATTCCACCTCTTATAGCACAGAACAGAACAGAACTGTAGTCCTCCTTAATTCTACCAGCTCCTTATAATGCTCAGCACCCAAGTCACGCCTGCTCTAGAGCACACATCTTTGTAAGATGCTCTTGCAGAACCAAGTCCTTTTCCTTCACATTCTATTCATTGCATAACAATTTACCCACTTTTTTATGCAAATCTGGCTAAGTCTTTTCCACCAAGACTCTAATTTCTGGAAAAACTCTGTCTACTTTTGCTCACCAAGATATCACCAGACTTTGGAACACCACTTGGTACACACTAGGTACTCAATAATTAATTTAATGAATAAATCAACTGATCCTATTTTACTGAGAAATGCAAACACATTCAATAAACGTTTAACTAAATTTGTTAACTAAATTAATATCTTTAAATCTGGCACAACATTACCTACCTAAAATAGTAGAGACTTAAGTAATAACTACTATCATTAGTTACTAATGTAACTAATAGTTCAAAGGTCTTCATGTCCAGCACATAGTGAACATCAGATAAATATTAGTTACCATGATGACAGACACCATATTGTATTCATAATGTGAAAGTATTTGGAATTGTTATCTAATTACCTAATGTGGGCTTTCTTCTCTACGTTTCTTGTCACCCAGCCTTCCTTCAACCTGGGCAACAAATTTTCAGATGTGGACACAGGTTCAAAGAGATCCTAAGCCCCATAGTTTGGAAATGGCAGCAACTGGATTCTGTTTTAGTCAGCTTTTTAACTGTTGTGACTAAAAGACCCAACCAGCACAACTGTAGAAGAGCAAAGGTTTATTTGGGGGTTCACGGTTTCAGAGGTTTAGTCCACAGAAGGTCAGCTCCATTCCTTGGGGCTCAAGGTGAGGCAAGACATCAAGGCAGAAGAGTGACAGAGGGAAGCAGGCCACATGGTGATCAGGAAGCAGAGAGAGAGATCTCCACTTGCCAGATACAAATATATAACCCAAAGCCACGCTTCAATTTCTACCTCCTCCAGCCACACCCACCACTTCAGTTACCACTCATTTAATCCCTATCAGGGGATGGAATCACTGATTGGGTTAAGGCTCTCCTAACCAAGTCATTTCTTCTCTTAACCTTCTTGCATGGTCTCACACATAAGCTTTTGGGGGACACCACATCTAAACCATAATGGATTCTAATCCACCTCTCTCAGACTCCAAATCTCTAGTGTTTAACCCCCTTTATTAAAGTTCATCTAGCTGAGATCAGATGAATAGACCAGTAGAACTTCAACCTTATGCATTTTGAAAACTCAATTTTTTTCTCCCTAAAGAGAAGGTATCAATTTACTCAGGAATACCCATGATTAGAAAAAAACTGCCTAAAATGATAATAATCTCATGCCTTCCTAAGAAATAAATTTTGCATTTTTATTATAATGAAGACAATGGTGTGATAATGCATTATTGGAAACAATTATCTCCATACCTGACTTGGGCTGTAGTTTACCAGAAGTTGCTGCCTCAGCCAATATTACTTAAAGATGGTGATATTTTTGTTTTGTTTTCAGTCTCCTAGAGTGTATTTCAAAAGTGAATGGGAGACCCTCTTGGAAAAATTGATTACATATTTCCATTTTAATGTAAACACTTAGTGTCCAGCTTCACCTCACCATCTCATTAACATTTCACCCACTCCAGAAATTTATTTCAAAGTCTTTTTTTGGTGTGGGGGTAGGGGGGTCAGGCAGAGAAAGCAAAGCAGACACCCCAGCTTGTCATTGACCAAACTGACTGAACAATCATCAGGACAGGAGAGGTTGGTGGCACCCATGGGGTGGAGAGAGAGGAGATGGCTTTAAATCCAGCTTCTCCAGGGAGCTGCTGGATTTGTTTTTAGTGGATCTTTTAAGTTCTGCACTGCACATATGGCACCCCCCCTAAAATATTGCAATAATGATAATAAATAAGTGTAGTGGATTTTATGATGGCCAATTTGGGCTGTAAATTACTAAATTTCTCCTTTTCTGTTGAGGAATTGCCACCTCTGAGGTAGCTAAGGGAAAGTCGCTGGGATGACAGCTCTGGGTTGACAGGAAAGTGCAGTTTCAAGTCCCAAGCTGGGTTTGTAAGTCCATCCCTTGCCACCAGGGGTGGCCTGCTGCTTCTGAGGCTGGGGAGGTGGCCTGTCCACTTCCTGAGAAACATCCAGCCTGTCTGCACCACACAGAGTCCACCCAGCATGCCAGGTGCAATTGAGGCTATTTAGGCTGAGAGCAAAGTGCTCCATTTCAGGCTGAAATCTCGCCAAAGACGCCTCCCAAAGTTGCATTCAGCACCTCCAATTCCACATCCCGCTCTGCAGGCGATGCCAGGCATTATTACCCAGGATTCCGAAAGCACTTGGCCACATTAAATAAGTATCAGGAAGGAAAACAATGGCAAGGAGGTGCTCAGGAGGCAGAGGTGAAATAACGAAGAGGGGAGCAGCCAGAGATGTCAACTAAGCTCCAGAAATGGATGTGACTTAATGAGCGCTGAAGGGATCAGGTGTATCCAAAAAAGGCAGGTTCAACCCAGAAGGATGTCCCCTGTAGCCCTTTATTGGCAGTATTTATTAAAACAACAACAGCAAGAAGAAATGCATGTGCATTAAGATACAGAGACCTCTCTTCCTGACATCCATCTGAGAGAAAAATGCAGGTGAGTGAGCATAAGGAGCATTCGATTTTTGACACTGAGTTACTTGGAATAGCCACAAAGTGGGAAATGATCTAATACTCATGGACGGGAGGAAACTCACCCTGTAGAATACAATGACAGACAGACCATAGCTTCAGTTGGATAAATAATAATAGCCAATAGCCACACACACTTGTCCAGGATCAGAATGTTTCAGAACCTCTAAGCGCCTACACATGTTGAACCATTTTTCCTTATAGAAGGTCGTGTGCAGATGATTATCTAATTATACTCACAGAGCAACTGTTGAATATCCTGCCTGATATATCAAGAGTAGAGAGAGCAATCAATCCACCTAGCTCTAAAAAACCAGAGTGCTTCTCAAGGAGTTAACATATTGTCTCTTTGAACTAAAAAAACAAAACAAAACAAACAAAAAAATTCCACACAGTAGAAAGATGATACACACAATATGGTAGGATCTGTTTGTCTGCAAGTATATGAACACATCTGAAATAATACTGTATGTTTTCTTTGGATGCTTTTGTTATAACACAGAGAAAGGTATTCAAGGATGGACTCCAGGGATCAGAGGTTAGAAAAGAACAGAGATTAAGTACGGACGCCAAAAGGAGATTCTCATGAGTACTGGCAATGAAACAGTAAGAAATTGGAGGAATCCATAAAAGAAACATGATAAATTCAAATCTTAGTAAGTTTAGGCTTCTGGAAAATTTTCTATTACAATGGTACTTTTTTAAAATTTATTTTTATTGTAAAAAAATGGGATACCTGTGGTTTCTGTTTGTGCATGGAGTAAAGGCATACCATTTGCATAACCATACATTTACATAGGTTGATGGTGTTTGATTCATTCTGTTATTTTTTCCTTCCTCTCATTCCTCTTTTCCCTCTATACAGTCCCTCCTTTCTCCATTCTTCCCCCCTACCACCCCCCATTATATGTCATCATCCACTCATCAGTGAGATCATTCATCCTTTGGTTTTTTGAGATTGGCGTATGTCACTTAGCATGGTATTCTCCAGTTTCATCCATTTGCTTGAAAATCCTATAATTTTATTATTCTTTATGGCTCAGTAATATTCCATTGTATATATATATATCACAGTTTCCTTATCCATTTGTCAATTGAAGAACATCTAGGTTGGTTCCACAACCTGGCTACTGTGAATTGAGCAGCTATGAACATTGATGTGGCTGTCTCTCTGTAGGATACTGATTTTAAGTCCTTTGGGTATAGGCCGAGGAGTGGGAGAGCTGGGTCAAATGGTGGGTCCATTCCAAGTTTTCTAAGGAATCTCCACACTGCTTTCCAGAGTGGCTGTACTAATTTGCAGCCCCACCAGCAATGTATTAGTGTACCTTTTTCCCCACATCCTCTCCAACACTTATTGTTGCTTGTGTTCTTGATAAACACCATTGTAATTGGAGTGAGATGGAATCTTACTGTAGTTTTGATTTGCATTTCTCTTATTACTAAAGATGGTGAACATTTTTTCATATATCTGTTGATTGTAGATCTTCCTCTGTGAAGTGTCTGTTCATTTCCTTAGGCCATTTGTTGATTGGATTATTTGTATTCTTGGTGTAGAGTTTTTTGAGTTCTTCATATATTCTGGAAATTAGTGCTCTATCTCCAGTATGAGTGGCAAAGATTTTCTCCCACTCTGCAGGTTCCTTTCACATTGCTGATAGTATCCTTTGCTGAGAGAAAGCTTTATAGTTTGAATCTATCCCAGTTATTGATTCTTGCTTTTATTTCTTGTGCTATGGGAGTCCAGTTAAGGAGGTCTGATCTTAGGCCAACATGTTGAAGAGTTGGACCTACTTTTTCTTCTATAAGATGCAGGGTCTCTGGTCTGATATCAAGGTCCTTGATCCATATTGAGTTGAGTTTTGTGCAGGGTGAGAGATTGGGGTTTATTTTCATTCTGTTGCATATGGATTTCCAGTTTTCCCAGCACCATTTGTTGAAAAGGCTCTCTTTTCTCCGCATATTGTTGGCACCTTTGTCTAGTGTGAGAAAATTGTATTTATTTGGGTTTGTGTCCATGTCCTCTATTCTGTACCACTGATCTACCTGTCAATTTTGGTACAATATCATGCCATTTTTGTTACTATTGCTTTGTAGTAGAGTTGAAGATCTGGTATTGTGATACCTTCTGCTTCGCTCTTTCTGCTAAGGATTGCTTTAACTATTCTGGGTTTCTTATTCTTCCAGATGAATTTCATGATTACTTGCTTTATTACCGTAAGGTACATCATTGGGATTTTATTGGAATTGCATTTAATCTGTATTTTGGTAGTATGACCATTTTGACAATATTAATTCTGCCTATCCAAGAACATGGGCAATCTTTCCATCTTCTAAGTCTTCCTCAATTTCTTTCTTCAATGTTTTGTAGTTTTCATTGTAGAGATTTTTACCTCTTTTAGATCGATTCCCAAGTATTTTTTTTTTTTTTTGAGGCTATTACAAATGGAGTTGTTTTCCTCATTTCCCTTTCAGATGTTTCATCGCCTGTGTATAAAAATGCTTTAGATTTACGTGTGTTGATTTTATAGCCTGCTATTTTGCTGAATTCATTGATGAGGTCTATAAGTTCTCTGGAGGAGGTTTTTGGATCATCTAAATATAGAATCATATCCTCAGCTTATAGTGACAGCTTAGGTTCCTCTTTTCCTATTTGTATCCCTTTAATTTCTTTAGTTTGCCTAATTGCTCTGGTTAGAGTTTTGAGGACAATGTTGAATAGAAGTGGTAAAAGAGGACATCCCTGTCTTGTTCCTGTTTTTAAAGTGAACGGTTTTAGTTTTTCTCCATTAAGAATGATGTTGGCCATGGGCTTAGCATAAATAGCCTTTACAATGTTCAGGTATGTTCCTAGTATTCCTATTTTTTCTAGTGTTTTGAGCATGAAGGGATGTTGCATTTTGTCAAATGCTTTTTGTGCATCAATTGAAATAACCACATGATTCTTATCCTTAAGTCTATTGACATGGTGGATTACGTTTATTGATTTACAGATGTTAAACCATTCTTGCATTCCAGGAATGAACCCCACTTGATCGTGGAGCACAATTTTCTTAATATGTTTTTTGATACGGTTTGCCAATATTTTGGTAAGGATCTTTGTATCTATATTCATCAAGGATATTGGTCTAAAATTTTCTTTCCTTGATGTGTCTTTTCCTGGTTTGGGTATGAGGGTGATATTAGCTTCATAGAATGAGTTTGGTAGGGTACCCTCTTTTTCTATTTCCTGGAATACTTTGAGAAGTATTGGAATGTGTTCTTCTTTGAAGGTCTTGTAGAACTCGGCTGATAATCCATGTGGTCCTGGGCTTTTCTTGGATGGTAGATTTTTAATGGCTTCTTCTATTTCATTGCTTGCTCTTGATCTGTTTAAATCATGTATGTCCTCCTGGTTCAGTTTGGGAGGAGCATATGTCTCTAGAAATTTGTCAATGTCTTCGGTACTTTCTATTTTGTTGGAATACAGATTTTCAAAGTAGCTTCTCATTATGTTCTGTATCTCTGTGGTGTCTGTCGTGATATTTCCTTTTGCATCATGTATTTTAGTAATTTGAGTCTTCTCTCTCCTCTTTTTTAGTGTGGCTAAGGTTGTGTCTATTTTGTTTACTGTCTGAAAGAACCAAATTTTTGTTTTGAAAATATTTTGAATAGTTTTTTTTTGTTTCAATTTCATTGTTTTCAGCTCTGATTTTAATTATTTCCTGTCTTCTTCTACTTTTGCTGTTATTCTGTTCTTCTTTTTCTAGGGCTTTGAGCTGTAATGTTAGGTCATTTAGCTGCTCACTTTTCACTCTTTTGTGGAATTCACTCCATGCAATGAATTTTCCTCTTAGTACCACTTTCATAGTGTCCCAGAGATTTTGATATGTTGTATCGTCATTCTCATTGACCTCTAAGAATTTGTTTATCTCCTTCCTGATGTTTTCTGCTATCCATGTTTCATTCAATAGCATATTATTTAGTCTCCAGGTGTTGGAGAAATTTCTGTGTTTTATTTTGTCATTGATTTCTATTCTCAGTCCATTATGATCTGATAGAACACAAGGCAGTATCTCTATTTTTTTGCACTTCCTAAGGGCTGTTTTGTGTATAACATACGGTCTATTTTCATGAACGTTCCATGTGCTGCTGAGAAGAAAGTGAATGCGCTTGTTGATGGAAGGAATATTCCATATATGTCTATTAAGTTAGGTTATTGATTTTGTTCTTGAATTCTATGGTTTCTTTGTTTGGTTTTTCTTTGGAAGATCTATCTAGTGGTGACAGTGGTGTGTTAAATTTATCCAGAATTATTGTGTTGTGGTCTATGTGATTCCTGAATTTGAGAAGGATTTGTTTGATATACAGGGACACACCATTGTTTGGGGCATAAATATTTACTATCGTCATGTCTTCCTGATTTATGGTTCCCTTAAGCAGTATGAAATGTCCTTCTTTATCCCTTCTGACTAACTGTGGCTTGAAGTCCACTTTATCTGATATAAGAATGGAAACCCCTGCTTTTTTACTGAGTCCATATGCATGGTAGGTTTTATCCCATCCTTTCAACTTTAGTCTGTGGATTGCTTTTCTGTGAGATGAGTCTCTTGCAGGCAGCATGTTCTTGGGTCTTTCTTTTTAATCCATTCTGCCAGTCTATATCTTTTGCTTGATGAGTTTAGGCCATTAACATTCAGGGTTATTATTGAGACATGATTTGTATTCCCAGTCATTTGGATTATTTTTGGTTTTTAACTTGGCTTGGTTTCTCCTTTGAGTGGTTTTTTCTCTAAGGTAGTTCCTCCCTTTGCTGACCTCGATTGTTGTTTTTCATTTCCTCCTCATGGAATATTTTGTTGAGAACATTCTGTAGTGCAGGCTTTCTATTTGTAAATTCTTTTAACTGTTGTTTATCATGGAAGGACTTCATTTCATCTTCAAATCTGAAGGTTAGTTTTGCTGGGTATCGGATTCTTGGTTGGCAACCATGTTCTTTCAGAGCTTGAAATGTGTTGTTCCAGGCCCTTCTAGCTTTTAGAGTCTGGGTTGAGAAGTTGGCTGCTATCCATATTGGTCTCCCTCCATATGTAATCAGATGCTTTTCTTTCACGGTCTTCAAAATCCTATCTTTTTTTGAATGTTAGGCATTTTCATTATAATGTGCCCTGGTGTGGACTTGTTGTGATTCTTTGCATTTGGTGTTCTGTAAGCCTCTTGTATTTGATTTTCCATTTCATTCTACAGGTTTGGGAAATTTTCTGATATTATTTCATTGAATAGGTTGTTCATTCCTTTGGTTTCTATCTCTGTGCCTTCCTCAATCCCAATAATTCTTAAATTTTGTCTTTTCATGATGTCCCATAGTTCTTGGAGATTCTGTTCATGATTTCTTACCATCTTCTCTGTTTGGGCACCTTTATTTTCAAGATTAAATATTTTGTCTTCATTGTCTGAGGTTCTGTCTTCCAAGAGATCTAGTCTTTTGGTGATGCTTTCCATTGAGTTTTTTATTTGGTTTATTGTTTCCTTCATTTCAAGGATTTCTGTTTGTTTTTTCTTGAGAATAGTTCTTTGTTGAAATGATCTTTTGCTTCCTGCAGTTGCTCTTTCAACTGCTTATTGGTATTATCATTCATTGCTTGCATTTTCTCTCTTATCTCATCCTTTGCTTCATGATTCATCTTAATTATGTATAATCTGAAGTCCTTTTCTGACATTTCTTCTAACATACTCTCATTGGATTCTATTAATACAGAATTTAGATTTTTGGATCATTTTCTTATCTTGTTTTTTCATGTTGTTCATGTATCTTCCCCTCTAGCAGTGCAGATCTGGGGTATTTTAGATTTCCCCCTATAGGCTTATAGTGGCCCTATAGGTTTCCAAAACCTTTTCTTTAAGGGAAGATCAATATTAGCAGTACTCAGTTCAGACACTATGCAATCCTATACCAAATAGCCCCTATGAGGACAATAACAAAATTGACATAATAAACAGAATGAGTTCAAATATTATCTTCAGTAACACAAACAGATTTGCATTATGGTCTGCAGTTTCTAATGGAGGACAAAGAGGATGCAAAGGGATGTAGCATGTAGCCATTAATGGGATAAGAAAAGAATATACAGAAGTTCTAGAGAATAGAAAGTGTGAGAGTGTAATCAAAAGAAATTGGATGTTCGCATGCAAAAAGGGAGAAAGAGTCTCTGAGGGTACAGGTAAACAAAAGGAATAGAAAGCCAAAAATGTAAAGAAATAAAAATTTAAAATTGTTCAATAAGGAGATGAAAGAAAATCTACACTATAACAGTCATATAATATTGAAACTTCCCAGTCTTCAGTAACCCGATGCATGAGAGGTACCTGACAATGAGCTTCCAGTCTCCAGCATACCTCTCAGGATGGGATTTGCCCCACCTAATGATCAGAGATATGGGCTTCCAGGATTATCCCAAGATAGCTGCTCTGGCTTCCAAATGTGTTGGCAAATGGGGAGCTGCAGCTTGGGGTGTGGATGTGGTCAGCTGGAGTTTCTGGAGGCAGGGTGCAGTTGGTCAGGCAGGGGTCCTGGAGGTTGGGTGTGTTTGGTGTGGTTGCAGGATCCTGGAGGCAGTGTGAAATCAGTTGGGCTGGTGTCCTGGTGATAGGATGCAGGCAGCTCATCTGGGGGTCGTAGTGGCAGGGAGCAGTCAGTTGATGTGAGGGCCCCGGAGGCAGGGAGTGATCGGTGTGGCTGAGGGAACCATGGAGATGGGCTCAGTCAGTCCAGCCAGGGGTCCTATGGGGCCTTGCTCTTGTCTCAAAATGGCACAGCCATGTTTAACCAAACCTGCAGGTACTGTGACAGAGAACTTCCAGGCAACAGCAGCAGTTGGCACACTACTGGTGATCTGTGGTCAATCTGCTGGCAGCTGTCAGATGATCAGGAGGTGAACCTCTGGTGGTGGGTGATGGGTAGGTGTAAGGCAGGCGATGTACAGGCAAGATGCAGGCAAATGGTGGATGACAGGTGCCAGACAGTGAGCAATCTGCACTCAAAAAAGTCGTCGATATGCTGGCAGACTGCAGGTGATCACAGTAGATAAGTGGGGTAAACAGTAGGGGAATGATAAGCAGCAAAACCTGCCTCACCAAAAACAGATATCCTCTGCTTGAAACCAGAGTTATGGAGCGACAAGGAATGCAGCCTCTCTCTAGTCTTCCATCTTGGATTCTCCTACAATGGTTCTTAACCAAGAGATATTCTGTCCCTGCTATGATCTGAATGTTTACCCACCCACCAACCCAAATTCGTATGTTGAAAATTAATCCCCAATGTGGTGATATTTTAGGTGGATCTGTGGATTAGTACCCTAATAAAAGAGTTCTAAGAGATCTTGGTCACTCCTTTCACTAGAGGAAGGTGCCAATTTTGACCACGAAAGCAATTCCTTACCAGACCCTGAATCTGCTGGTGTTTGAACTGTGAACTTCCCAGTTTCCAGAACTGTGAGCAATACATTTCTATTGTTCATTAATTACCCGAAGGTATTTTCTATAACAGACCAAATGAACAAAGATGTTGCCTAAGGATCATTTGTCAATGGCTGAAGACTTTATTGCAATGACTTGGGGGTAGCTTGTGTCACTGACATCTAGTTGACAGAGACCAGGGATGCTACTTATCATTCACAGACACTCAGGACAGATCCAGATCCACGGCAAAGAATCATCGGTTCCCAAGTATAGACCCAGATTCCTCGGGGCATATAATTCCCTATGCAGCCTCTTGATGAGGGATCCTACCCAGTGTTTCTCTTGATGAGGCATCCTACCCAGTGTTCCTTTTGATGAAGGGTCCTACCCAGTCTTCCTCATCTCTATCACTGGCTAGCACATCCTTCCAGGTGCTCAGCCCCAAACCTTCAAACCATCTTGACCAGTTTCCTAGAGCTGCTACAACCAGTTACCATGAATGGGGTCCCTTCGAGCAACAGAAAGAGTCTCACGGTTCTGGAGGCTGAAGTCTGAAAGCCTCAGATGAGCAGGATTGGTCCTTCTGAAGTTCCTAAGAAATAACCAGTTGCAATCGGATCCAGGCCTCCCTCTTAACTTCCGGCTGCCGTGGGCACTTCTTGGCCTGCAGACATGTCCCTCTAGCCTCTGCCTGCATCTTGACATGCCATTCTCCTGGTATCTACGTGTCTTCACATGGCTATCTGTATATCTCACCATAACTAAGGACCTCTCGAGACACTCATTTCCAAATACATTCTGAGGAGCTTGGGATGAGGACTTCGATATCTTCCTAGTGCTACACAAATCAACCCATAATGTCACCCTTGCCAGTTCTCTTCTGCTCCCTCTCCAGAGGCACATTCTGCTGGCTCTACTTGCCAAGTACATCCAGAATCTGAGCAGGTCTCCCTAAGACCAGTGTGACCACTGGCTTTCTTGGTCTTCCTCAAAAATATCAAGCTAACTTCAGCCTCAGGACCTTGGTGCCTGCTATTTCCCCTGACAGGAAGTCTTTGCTTAAAACCATTTTCATAATATTAAATAGATGGTAAAGAATATTGACAAAATAGATGTCAGTCTCATGAATAATAATAAGGCAAATACCTGTGTACCTACCATATTTAAAATAAAAACAAAAAAAGAACAGACTTCTCTTCTCTGAAGTGTTCACATAAATGTGCAGGCTTCTGTTCAAACATCAGCACCCAGGCCTGGAGTTCATGCATACGGCAGGTGCTCTGTGCTCCCTGAACAGAATCTGACCGTGCAAGATTACAGTTGGGAAGCAGAATCTCTGATCAATTGTGAATGTACATCAACCCTGTTCACAAGGTTGATGCACAAGACCAGAGTGTTAGTTTTTTCATTTACACAGGATACCTTGCCTGTAGAGAGGAAAGTCACTGAGAGCTTCCAGCCAGCCCTGTGGGCATGCCACTTGAGAAAGGTGGTAATCCTTCCTACCTCTTTTTTTTATTATTATGATTCTACATTTGAATCTACATTCGACCTGTGTGTTCTTGGGCACACGGCTTCACCTTTGTGAGCCTCATAGTCCTCGCTTGTCAACTAAGGATATTAATGGGATGAGAGATATTAAGCAGAGTGCTGGGCCAATCCTAAGTCTCTCTCTGGTCCATACTCACAGGATCAAGACCACATTTTTCTTACGTCTTCTTTCTTGGAGAGAAGCCTTACTCTACCCAAAGGAGGATGGGCGGTAAATTCAGGTTTCTGTGACTGGCCACCAAGGATGCTGACTGATACACCTGCTGTACCTAAGATGCTGAGTCTGGAAGCTAATGCAGCACCACACATCCCTGGGTTCATGCTGCTGGAGGACTCTGCAAGGAAGTTCAAAGGTTTCCCGGGGTGCTTGGTTATGTAGCATCTTACCTCCTTCAGTCTCCCAGAAAGACCACATCTCATTAGAATTAAGCTGGGACAGAGAGGCAGAGCAAAAATGGCCCCAGGACTGATATTTGACTTCTCCACACACTACATCCCCATTCTAGAGACCAGAGACCATAGCCAACTCCATCTTATGGGCCTATTTAGAAGTTTGGCTATTTAATGACTGTAAAAGCCATTTGGACTTTGCAAGCCTTTTATAATGGGCCTCATTTAGACATAATGGGCTCAAGATTGCCTCTGGCATCCTCAAGAAAATTAAAAATCCTATAGGCAGTGGAATTGCTTCTACATGATTCTCCTATAACTTTTATTTTTATTATGATTGCAAATAGCGGCATTACTAATGGCACCTTGGACAAGGATGGCTGACCAGGGAGGGAAGGCCTCGCCATCTTCCTGCATCCACAGCATGATTTATCCATCCTTCCACCAATAGCCATCCCTTCAACATGATGTCATTCAACGTTTGCCAACCACAGGAGTTAGAGGGTTCTGAACACGTGGAGGAGCATTTGAACTACAGCACTGCAAACAAAGACACTGTGCATTACTCTCAAGCTCAACAACAGAGCCTCAATTGGCATTTGTCTAATCCTTTCTTCAGACGAGCAGGTTCCTGGCATGTGGGAACTGGGTGGGAGCTGGGGCTCTGGAAGTCTGGGCCAGCAGGCAGGATGGCAGGATGGCAGCCAGTGAACTGGATGGAAAGGCACGGCTCCTGCCTCTCCTCATTGGGCTCCTTTGTTGCAAATAATCAAAGAACCTCTATCAAGTTTAAAAGAATAAAAAAAAAATTAATGCTATCAAGAAGTGCCTGGCATCTTCATGAGGGTCAGAGACTCCTGATCAAGGATCACATGGCCAGAAATAAAACCCACCCCACTCATGCTATGACTGTGGAACACATGCTTCACTGGAAGGGTTTTAAATGTTGCCCTGGAGGAGACTTGACAGATTTCAGGGCTGATGAAGGGAGAAGCTAAGACTGGCAGCAGCCAAGCTAGCATAGAAGAGGCACTTGAACACGTCTTCCCCACACCAGAGAATCCAGGGGCACACTGCCACACGACCACCATCCAGAGAAGAGGAGGACCAGGGAGCTCCTAGAAGACAGTGAGACTGGACAGGGGTGCCCAGGTGTCTCCCCAGCTGTGCTCAGCAGCTTCAGAGGGGCCGGAGCCAGAGAGCTTTGTGTGGCAGCAGTACCCACAGGGCCGTCCCTTATCTGTCAATGGTCAGAGCTGTGCTTTCCCAGAATTGACTTCCAGTGATGAAGAACCCACTGGTTGGGGCTATTTTTTAAAACAAATGACTTTGTAAACGTTTGAATTTGCAGGGCTCGTGGAAGAGAGCCTGCTTAGAATTCACGAGGACCTGGATTCTGCCCCCAGGACCAGGGAAACATTGAATTTGGTCCCTTGGGCTTTTGACTCATCAAGTCTCAATCTGTAGTGAAGGAATAGACAAGAATGGACCAATATACAGAGGGCATATGGGGCTCATTTATAGAACAGCTTCCCCCAGGGAAGTTGGGTGCATCTCCTACTCTGGTTACCCGAAAATGGATTCTACTTGTGCAGGCCCACCCACAGGGCTGACTCTCAAACTGAAGTCTTTTGTAGGTGAATCAGGTTGGTGGGATTTGGTCCACAACACGTTGAAGTCAGGGAGAGTGGACTGCCCTAGGTGCATGGTTAGTAGATAATTTGGAAGCAATGTAATAGGGCTGCGACATAACTCAGTGGTAAACAGCTTGCCTAGAGTTCATGAGGCCCTGGATCTTACCCCAGAATACATTTATATATGACATGCATACATTATACATATAATAAAGATGACTACAGTCAATCTGTTTTATATTATTGCCCTGTACCAGTCATTCTAATCCATATCGGTGATGAACTATATCTTCCAGGTGGGGAAGACCCTGCTCAGTCCCCTTCCTAGCTGGGACACTGAGTTAGTTTATGCTCCTGTGCCCCAGCTATAATGGAAAAGTGTACTTGTCAAATGGACAGAACCTACCTAATAGTGTAAATAAATCAAGATGGTAAAGGCATCTATCCTGCCTAAATTGAGCTAGACACTGTAATCCAAGCCAAATCCCAGCAAGTTTTTGTTTCAGTGGAAATTCAGAAGACATTTTTAAAATAGCTGTGGAAAATCAAAGAACCAAGACTCTTCCAAAGAAGAAGAGAGTCAGATGGTTTTTCACAACTGGATATCCGGAGTTCTTCATAAAGCCAGGGTAATTAATGGACACAGGAAAGATACACAGTCAGTGGAACACACAGAGAGCTCAGAAGCAAAGCCACACATTCAAAGGGGTTGGATTTATAACAAAGGTGCTCCTGGAGAGCAATGGGTAACAATGGTTCTTTTAATAAATGGTGCTACATCAAAAAGACCTCCATATGGAAAAAAAGAGAGGCTTGTTCTCTACTTCATATTATACACAACAACCAATTTCAAGTGGATTGCAGTTCTAAGTGTAAAGGAAAATGTGGTAAAGCTTCTAGAAGACCATGTTCAGGAGCACTTCTGTTATGGTTCAGATCTGAGTTGACCCCCAAAATTCACATGTGAGATGGTGCAGGAAGGTTCAGAGGAGAAATGATTGTGTTCTTAGAGTCTTAACCCAACCAGTGAATTCATCCCTGGTGGGATTAATGGAAGCAGTAGGGTGTGGTTGGAGGAGGTTGGAATTGGGGCTTGGCTTTGAGGTATATATTTTTTGTATCTGGCGAGTGGAGTCTCTCTCTGTTTCCTGATGATGTGACCTGCTTCCCTCCTGTGATGGATTCCCACCATGATGTTCTAAGCCTCTTCTGGAGCCCTGAGGAATAGAGCCAGTCTTCTATGGACTCAGACCTCTGAAATTGTTAGCCCTCAACTCAACTCTTCCTCCTCTACAATTGTTCTGGTCAGATCAATTAGTCACAGCAGCAGAAAAGCTGAGTAAAACAACTTGAGGTAGGAGCAGATGTCTTAAATGAAGACACAAAGAAACTTGGACAGCTGAAGCCCCCCAGCGTGGCTGGTTCAGAATAAAGGGACTCACATATTAAACCCCTTGTCTAGGTCCCGACCTTTAAAGTTGCACTTCCTGAGAAACACAATATCTCCCAACTGTTCTCAAGGAGGGAATTTCTCTCTTCTTGAGAAGCCTCCATGTCCAGGCTGCTAACAAACAGGCAGTAAGTGTGATTTCATATACAGTAATTGCTTTCCATGGGCCAAGCACTATGCAAGCACTTTGCCGTCTTTTTCTTATTTATCTACATTTCAGCCAGTGGTTAATGCCTGAGAGTCAGTCACCATGGAAACAGCCACACAAGAAAATCTATCTTTTAATCTCTCTCCAATACTTTTTCCTTTAATATCTGAAAATTTTAATTTGCAAAATTAAGACACAAAGAATCAACCATGAAATTGAAGTTTCAGTGAGTGCTTCCTTCTGTCTTGTTTTGCTCAGTGAACAATAAACCTTAACATCAGGATGATGATTGTAATTTTAAAAATGCAGTTCCTCACAAAATATATTTTCTTACAGGATATGAAATAGACCTAGCTTGCGTTTGCAATTCCTATTCCCCAAATGGGCAAACTGAGGCCCCCCAAATTGTCTATTAGAGTCTAAAACCAATGCTAAACCTTGAAAACCATATCCAACAAGGGCCAAAGAGCTGGTTGGTCACTTTGTCAGGGGCTTTCTTGAAAGTGGAACTTGCTTTTCCCTTGACCATGTAACTGCAGAGGGTGAGGCAGATGGGCACTTGGGCCTCCACCTTGGTGACCTCATTCTGGACCTCCTCACCTCATTTCTCAACTGGTCCTCCTGTTTCCAGATTTCCCCAATCCACACACCATGTAACAACACTCTCAGGCTCACTTTTCCGTGAAGGGTTCTCCTATGTCCCCCAAATCCCTTGACCCAAACCCAACCACACCCTCCCAGAAATAGATCTTGGCTCAAATTTTAACCCCGACACTTACCGAGGGAGTGCTTTTTGGTTGACTGACTTGACTTCTCTGAACCTCGGTCTTCTCATCTGGAAAATGGGGATGATCTAGGACTGAGAGAGGAAAAAGGAAAATTTAAATATGTGACTGACTTAATGGAGACAGTCATTTGTAAGATAGGCTGAAGCACCAGGATCAACTAACTCAAACCTTTCTTCTTTTTTCTTTTCTTCCTTTCATTCTTTCCTTTTTCATGTGTTTAATCCTGCTTTGCACAAAGTTTGGTGTTGAGTTGGTCCTCCGAGGAGTTCCTGGAGGAAACTCCTGGGGTTCTTGACAAATGTCACAGAGATGAATAACCCATCTGTTCCCTCATCCCAGATGTGGCACACCTATAAAAAATTTAAATTGAGCTGCTAATATACCCCTTATGGTAACATTTAAGGGAGAATGTGAGCCCCTCCACAGTGTGAGATGAGATGCTTTTGGGGTTCTCCAGTTCTTCTTTTAAAGGAATTTGGTGAAAGGTGGGCACAGGAAGGTCTGTGGGGATGACATTGGTCTGGAGCTCACAAGGCAGATTAGATCTGGCCACTCGCAGGATCTTGAGGGTGATGTGGTCCCATTAACTGAGTAACACATAACCCTGGAAAAGTCCCCTACCTTACACGTTTCTTAAAATAACAGAGCTCCCTTTGCTTAATCTGTTCATTACAGGGTCTAATTAACAGTGTAGAAGGTAATTTTCATAAATAAGCGAATTGACAGTAATTCTAAGATTTGCAGATTTCCCAGGTATTTGGGAGAAAGAGCTGGCTTGGGGGTGAAGTCTGAGAAATTGTAGCATAAGACTTTGTGTTTACAGTTGTAGGATTTTCTGTTTGTTTTTCCTTTTCTCTCCTTTCTACCTGTCTTTTATATTTCTTCTTCTTCTCTCTTTTTGTTTTTGGTGCAGGGAGTTGAACTTAGGGGCCCTTGACCACTGAGCCACCTCCCCAGTCCTATTTTGTATTTTACTTAGAGACGGGGTCTCGCTGAGTTGCTCAGTGCCTCATTGTTGCTGAGGCTGGCCTTGAACTCACGATCCTCCTGCCTCAGCATCTGGAGCCACTGGGATGACAGGCCTGTGCCACCATGCTGGGCATATTTCTTCTTCTCAATAGCACTTTCCACGTAGTCCATTATCAAATCTGTAGAAGTAACTTGAGGTAGGAGTTACTACTCTCTGCATTTTTTATACATCCAAAGAAACCGAGACTCAGAGGTGGCAGCTGACTGGTCAGTGGTTGAATTCAACTTTAAACTCAGATCTGACTGACTACAAAACTTTCTTTTGTACAGCTGTGCTTGGACCATGTACATCAAAATCTCTTGGTGAGATTACAAAAACGCAGATTTTTAGTGCCCCATCCCAGATTCATTCCCATTCCCTCCACCAAGAGAAACCGCACACTTGGCATCTTGATGCACGTGGGAGAAGTAACTTCTTTATTCTCTAAGTCACATTATCACTGAAACTCTTCCTACCATAGCTTAGCCCAATGACAAAAAAAAAAAAAATACACAAAATCCTCAGGGAATCCAAATCTGCTGGATCAGGGGTCAGAGAGAGGATGTGAGGGAGGAAAGCTAGGAGACACAGAGACCAAAGAAATACCTGGAAAGAGACAGAGAAACAGAGAGAGTCAAAACCAGTGAATACACAAAACAAGAAATATGCTGGGTGACAGAAAGAGGTGGACATCAGGACAAGAGGCAGCAGACAAGAAGGGGACTCTGTGGGTCAGCTTCCTCCAGAGTGAGTTGCTGAATCCTTTAGGTCAGTTAAACAGAACCCTCCAGACCCCTGATTTCCTCGAGTCTTCCATTCACTGACCCCCTCCCTGCTCCTTGGTTGTGAGTTCCCATGCTTCACTGAAGTTGGGCCAATCTCCCTCCTCCACTGTCCCCACACCCATCACCATGTCCTGAATGAAGTCTTTCTCACCATGTTTTAACAAACACGATGAAATAACTTTTATTTTCTTTAACAGAGACCTGAAAGTTTTAAGTGCTAAGGGCTCTCTAGATGACTCTCATGTGCACCCTGAGAACAACTGCAAGGTTGCGGATCAGTAGAATTGCATTAGTCATTGGACAGTACAAAATAAAGATGGTTGGGCACTTTCAAGGCCATGAATCAGACCCTTACGAATGGAACCCAGGCAACATATGTTTACAGGCAACTCTGGAGGTGGAGAAGCACACTTCAGTTTAAGAACCATCGTCCCAAGCTGGCCATATTAGGAAAACACATACACACACACACACACACACACACACATCTGAGCATGCTTGATGTTGGTAGGTGCTTGGTATGGCCTTTACAGAACGTCCCTAGCCCAACCTGTCTTTATCTGTGGATACACAAGACTCATGACCAACCAATCTATGACACAAATATTCTACTACTATTATGCCACTTTACAAATGAAGAAGCCAAGACCCACAGAGATGTGGTGTTTTGCCCAGTGTCACAGAACAGTTAAATGGCAGAGACAGGCTCTTATCATCTTAGATTTAAAAGTAATCTCAAACACCAGTCCATATAACAACTGCCCTCTCTGGATGGGGACTCCCAAAGTTTAGTGAGATTAGATGCCTGACCAAGGTCATAGAAGAAGCCATTGTCATACCTCACTACAAATTATTTTAAACAAATTACATTCATGAAAGACTGAAAAAAAATGTGTATGTAGAAAATACTAATGATACACCAAAAAAAAATTTGCTATTAAGTGAATGGGCATGGAATAAAATAATATTGTAAATTATAAAATAAATTATATTTCTATTAGCCACAAAAAAAATAGGAAAACTAGAAAAAAATGATAGATTTGACCAAAGCATCAGCAAACATATAGTAATTAGGAATAAATTTAATTTAAAATGTGCAATGCCTGTACTCTGAAAACTCAAGGAGAATGCTTAGGGAAATTAAAGAAAACTTGAATAAATGGAATGACATACCATGTTCATGGATCAAAAGACTCACTATTAAGATGTCTGTTCTCCTCAAATTGAATACAACCCAAATCAAAATCTCAGACTGAAGATACTGACAAGCTTACTTTAAAATTTAACCCAAAAAAGCAAAAGATTTCCTAGGGGAGTCATAAAAGAGTATTTATGTACTTTGGCTTAAATTACAAAATTTATTGTTTCAGTTCTGGGACTGGATGTCCATAAAAGAGGTGCTGGTAGGATTATTTCCAGCTGAGGACTGTGAGGGAGAATCCATGCTTTACCTCTCCCCTAGTTTCTACAAGATTGCTGGCAATTCCTGTGTCCCTTGCTTTGTCAAAGCTTTGCCCCAACCTCTCCCTCCAGGTTTACATGCTGTTCTCTCCATGTGCATGTCTGCACCCTAACTCCCCCCTTTTAAGAGGATGTCTATCATACTGGATTAGTGTCCCCCGTAAGGACCTTACTTGATAATCTTAGTCAAGATCTTCTCTCTAAATAATGTCACGTTTAGAGTGCTAGGAGTTAGGACTTCAGCATATGAATCTTGGGAGGATGCTTAACATCATAGGAAAGCCAAAACAGCCTTGAAGAAGAGTTTGCCTTATCTGACTATTATAAAATTGCAGTAATCAAGATAGTACACTAGACTGATGTGAAGAGAAACAAATTGTATCCATGGAACAGAATAAAACCACAGGTTACAGTCAATTGATTTTGACGCAAACACTACAGAAATTCAATGGCAAAAGGAGCATGTTCAATGAATTGTGTGAGAATAGTTAGATATGTATATGAAAAAAGTGCATCTGAACCCCTATGTCACATCATACAAAAAAGTTAATTTAAGAATCTTAGACCAGGGCTGGGGAGATAGCTCAGTTGGTAAAGTGCTTGCCTTACAAGCTCAGGGCCCTGGGTTCAATCCCCAGCAAGAAGAAAAAAATAATCTTAGACCTAAACATAAAAGTTAAATTACAAAACTCCAAGAAGAAAATATGGAAGAATATCTTATAATAAGCAAACATTTCTTCAGACCCAGAAAGTACTAACCATAGTATTTTAGTTCATAAATTGAATATTATTAAAATTTAAAGCTTCTGTTAATTTCTTCCAAAAAACACCATTAAGAAAATTAATAGAGGAGCCATAAATTGGGAGCAAATAGTTACAATACATTTATCTGAAAATACACTTGAATCCAAAATATAAAAAAGTCCTAAAACTCAACAATAAAACTTCTAAAAATCTAATAAAATGGCAAAAACTCTTGAACAGACAAGTCACAATGTAAGACATACAAATAATAAATTAGAACATGAAACTGGATCCAATGCAATAATCATCAAGGAAATTTGAGTTAAAAATCACATTGAGAAAATACCATATGCCCACCTGAATAGTTTATTTAAAACCTGAAAACATCAAATATGAACTGAGATTTAGATCAACAAAGTCTCAAACATCCACCCATATAAAGTATATAATCATTCTGAAAAAAGAACTAGAAATATCTTACAAAATCAGCCGTAATCTTCCCTGCACTCAAAGGACTCAATCCTAAGAATCTATATAGGAGAAATGAAAACACTTGCTCATATAAATACTTGTGCATGTTTTATAATGATCAAATCTTGAAACAACACATGTGTCTACCAACAGAGGGAAAAATGGACAAATAAACTGTGGTACATCCATACAATGGAACACTATACTGCAATTGAAAAGAGACAAATTGCTGCTTCTTGCAACCAAATGGACTACTTCCACTGGCATAATGATCAGAAAGAGAAGACAGGCATAATGCACACAGTATGATCCTGTTTCATATGAAGTTCAAAAATAGGCAAATGAATCTACAGTGGTGGAAACCAGAAGAATTGATTGCCTCTGAAGTGCTGGCTGGGAGAAGGCATGCAGGGACCTCTCTGGTGCTATAAATGTTCTCTGTCTTCATCTAGGAGATGACCACCTGTTTCTTTGATATGATGTGAAATAATACCAAAATGCCAGGATATTTTCTTGGTCATTATTTCAGACTCTGTCCCTGAAGGTGACCATCCACCAGGTAGCCAACAGTAGCACTTGTGTCTTGGTCAGGAAACATGCAGGACTTTGGAAGCCAATCAGCTCGCTGAAGGTAATAGCACTTTCCCAAAGGAAAAGAATGCACCGCTCTCATTAAGAGAAAGGGGATGTTCCTGGAGACTACCTGTGAGAGGACTCAATATATATGTAAATGAGTCAGGAGAAAACGAATGCGAAGTCGGGGTAAGCCATGTTCTCCATAAAGATGGTGGAACAGCAGAGTGGAAGCTGTGGTTAAAAAGCAGAAGTCTACAAATGCCAGAAAAATCATAAAAGTGATCATAGAAAAAACTATATTTAGGGTCCTGGCGGTACCAAGGTGGAAACTGCGGCCAAGTGCCTACCTTACCAGGGGCATGGTAATCGGCTGGGTATCAGGCAGGTAATACTATAAGGTGTGGTCTCAATCTCATCATTTCAGTTGGAGGGTAACTATCAGAGGCAGACAAGTTCATAAGACAGAAAAACAGAGAGAAGATCAGACATTCCTTTGATTGCTTCTGATGGAACACTGGGCTTTTTCATGCTAGGAAAGTGCTCTTCCACGGAGCTACCTGCCCCCTTCAGGATATCCCTTTCTTTAATTGAAGTTTGTGTTTGTCGATGCAGCATTTATTTAATTGCTACTTATTGAGCACCTATTATATGCTTACTCCGAAGAGGATTTTTCTGCCTGGACTCACGCTTGCCCTCCAGCTTACTAGTATGTTACTCTGGGCAGACGACCTAAAATCTCTGTCTCAGTTTTTTTTTTTTCTCATTGTAAATGAGGAATAATAAGTTTAATCATATTAAGTGATGCATAATGAGGCCACCATGAAAATTGCATTATGAATTAATATATGTAAAAAATGCTGAGGAAAATATCTGCTACATATTAATTATGGCTCTTTTTGTTAGTGACTCTACCCTCATGAATTGCATGTGTGCGCCTGCGCACACACACACACACAAAGTGGGAAGGCAGTGGCCAACACAAAGTCTGCATGAACTTTATCTGACATTCATTAGTTGCACCCTTAGGACCTGCCAAGCCCCATGGTAGGAACTGGCCTTCAGGGGTGAAGCATGTGCATCCTTGAGAGACCAAGGGGTCAGTGGAGAAAAGT